>NC_079503.1:80265447-80573227 GCF_030052815.1 Hevea brasiliensis
TTAATTGATACAAAAATAATAAAAATAACCCAATATGCACCCCGAAGGGCATTTTGGTCATTTCACCCTCCAGAGGTAAATTTTGACCTAAATGTCAAATTAAAATTGAGAGAATAAAATAATTAACACAAATTAAAAATTGATGAAATGAATTGGAAAATGAGAAAAGAAAAGAAAAGAAAAGAAAAGAAAAAAAAAAAGCTTATGAAATTTTTTTAAAAAAAAATTAAGTACACATAAATGTATATATATAAATACCCACAAGAGACAAAACCCCACCAACCATCTTCTTCTTCCTCTTCTCTCTCTCTCCTTGCCGTCTCCCTTGGTCTCTCCCTCCCCACCATTGTTATCAAGCTTAAAGCTTGATTTCCTCTTCATTTACCCATCAAAACCCATAGCTCTCTTCACAAGTAATTCTCCCCACTCCATAAGGAAGCTTTAGATACCCATTTGAAGAAGAGAAATTGAAGTTTGCAAGTTGGGTCACAAGGTAAGTGCAAAAATACCACTCCCTCTCTTCTTTAAATCTTGTAAGAATGATGAGATGAGTGAGTATTCCATGAAAATGAAAACAAATAAAAAGGAATTGAAGAACCCTAATTTTGGCAGCCATGAATCTTGTGAGGTTTGCTGTTTTTAAATGATGAAAAATGGTTTCATAAGGATGTTTGCATAGTTGATATGATAAGAAGTGTAAAAGAGTTGAGTTTGTGTAAATTAGGTGATTAGAATTAGGGTTTATGTATATGATGTGGGTAACTTTATGTAAATGCTTGAAATTGACTTGGTTGAGTTGAGATTGTTTCTTATAGAAGTGCTATGCATGCTAATTGAAGTAAGGAAGATGGAGGAAATTAAAATTGGGAGTGCTTGTTTTCTGCAGGTTTTGGGACTCAATGAGTCCAACATGATATTTGAACCATAACTGAAAATATGTGACTCCAATTGGTATGAGGCCAATTGGAGGTAAAACTAGACCCAAAATAGCCCATTTTCCATGAAGAAATCATGCCCAAATTCTGTCCAAAACTTGACCTAAATACTGCCCAAATTCGGATTACGCTGCACCAAACTTAGAAAATGACCAAATGAACAGTACATGTTCATTTGGTCATAACTCCCTCTACACTAGTCCAAATAACCTGAATTTGATGCCATTGGAAAGCTTAGATATAGGGCTACAATTTTCATGAAGATCACTAAGCCCAGAAATGCCAAAAACCAAACCAAATTGCTGGCCCAAGTTGGGTCACAAAACTGCCCAGAATTAGGTTACCCAGAAACTGCTGGACCTAACCTCACCCGACTAGTTTTGGCAAAATAACCATAACTTGGTTTAAAAGAACTCAAATGAAATGCAACCAGTGGTAAAATGTCCACAAGACATAGACCTACAAAATTGGTGTTTTGACCAAAACCCAGAAAATAAGAGAACTAGGTCAAACAGTTAGAATAAGTCACTGCATCAAAACCTACAATCTGACCAAACTTCACTTGACCCTAGAACAGTCTTTTAGTCATAACTCCCACTAGAAAAATCCAATTGAGATAGCCATACATTTCTAAAAACCTAAGAAATAGGGCTACAACTTTGTTTCAGGAATCGTCCTCAAATTATGAATTTAAGAATCTCAAAAAGTGACCTGCAGTCACTGTCCTGAACTGAGCCCTTGTTGGCACAGGGTACATGAACCTAGGTCAGTTAATTGGCCATAAATAATTCTAAAAAACTTGAAAAATTGTGATACAAATTTCTCAATGATCATAAGAAATAGGGCAACAATTTTTATGAAGATCACCATGCCTAAAAGTGACTGCAACCTATTCCATTAATTAGGTAAAATTTAAGTCCAAAAGCTACCTAGTTAAGGAATTAAAATTTGGGAATGAATCAGTTATGGTTATTCGACCATAACTTGAGTTCTAAAAATCAAATTGATATGATTCAAAAGTGAAAATAAAGATAAGACATAGAGGAACAACTTTAATGAAGGAAGTGTGGCCAAACAATGGCTACAAACTGATCATATGGATAGGTAAAAGTAAGACACAAAAACTAAAACCAAAGAAAGGTCCATGAGATAAATTATCTTATGGTAGGAATTTAACCCTAACAAGCCATTAAACACTAAACCACATGAAAGGGTATGTGGGACCTATTTTCCCACTATAAAGTGATATGTACATTTCAAAAAAATAAGTAATAATGTGTAATTGCTCAACGTGATATGTAAAGTTAAAACAGTGAAATTGAACCTAAAGAAAGGTTCTTGAATTAAATTGTTTTTAGTAAGAACTTATCCCTAATAAGTCTCTACATGCGAAATTATATGAAATAGGTATGTGGGACCTATTTTTCCATTACAAGGTGACACAAAATTAGTTGATACATAAAATGTAAATTTATCTAAATGGTTTGCTAAACACATAGGTCATAGGAAAATACACTTGGAAACTATGTTTCCATCATATATGAAATAACAATACTATAAATATGTATAGTACATGACATAAAATAATGAGAGTGATAAATACATAAGTTATACGAATAAGTGCTTGGGACCTATATTCCCATTATAATAACATGGAAATGGTATAAAGTATAGGTAGTACATGAAGTGAAATAAAAATATGTTATGAACCCTTAATAGTACATAGCATGAAATAATAAAATTATAAGTGCTTAATAGTAATAATTTGTCCAAAGTATGCCTAGGCTTATATGTATATAGTTGGATCGATTGGTATACCAATTAGGGACCACAGATAGCAGTACTGCTTACAAAACAAATCATGAACTGACAATATATGTCTGATATGATTGTTCTATAGGCTATATGCCTACCCATTGGCCATTGTGCCTAACCTTATTTTTGGCTTTATAAGCTTGACAGTAGGCCTCGTGCCTGATAGCAGGTCTCGTGCCTAACAGCTGGCCTCATGCCTGATAGATATATACAAGGTAGACGTATGGCTGTCTAACCTGTATACTCTCGTGTATCCAACATTATAGTTTGTTATAGGTTACTTGGGCACAAATATACAGATATGACATGAAATACACTGATATGACATAATATACACTGATACGATTCCAAAGACTCTACTATGAGTTTAAAAAGCCAGAGAATGAAATTAATACCCAGAAAAGATACTGATAATTAATTTATTTTCAAAGTATAGAAAAGTTATAAATGACTTAGACTATATAAGAAATGAACATAAAAGATACCGTTAAATTTAACTGTTTCCAAAGTGTAGGAAATTTATAAATGTCTTAGAATTTATGACAAATTCATTTATATGAGTTTAAGGAGACTGAAAATAAAATATATGCATAGATAAGATCCTGATAAATATATTGATTCCAAAGTGTTATAAAATATGCCATTGACCTAGAATTATGAAATTACATATATTATCGTTATTTTAAAGTATTTAGTTATTCTGCTTTAAGATTATGCACCACTAAGCAAATTGCTTAGCTCGTTGGATTTTCCATCGTGTAGGTACTGGAAATCAGCAGTTGCCACAGTAGCAACTGCCACAGTAGTGTTTTGACCGTAATTGACCATATCTGCATACAGTCCAGAGTCACCTCACCAGTCTTTTCTATTTTGGTAGGGCCCATGCATTGACTAGTATTTTGGTTCATTGTGTATAATCATGATGTAATTACTAGTTTGTGATGTAGATAAAAATTGTAATTACATATTTTGGATTGTAAATAAAGTTATGAATTTCTGCATATGAATTTCTAGATGAATGAATGAACTTGAAGTTGTATGAGCAGAAATGACATGATATGACATATAGAGATATGAAATTATTGTTAACAGGTAACTAATAGAACCCGCCAAATGCCAATTAAATAGAGAAAGCTCTGCTCGGGTATCCACAGAAATAAATTGTTATAAAAAAAAATTTCACATATGAAATACTTGTTTTTAAATGATATTAAAAATTTACAATGAATATGATAAAACAAGATAGGGTGCTCTGGCACCGAATGTGGCACTCCTCGCTCGGTTACACTGTAGACGGGTGAGGGGCGTCACAAGCATAGACTCAAGTTTGATCTTCAGTATGTTGTGTCTACCTCCGCGGATTGTTTCGGACTAAGCTGTGGCAAAGGCATGGCGGCGGTGTAGATCCAAGAACTGCTAAGGGTTGCGGGACTAATAAAAAAAAACTAACTTAGCTAGGGCTTGACTTTTTGGGCTAGGTTTGTTTTGTTGGGTTGGGTTTGTTTACTTGGGTTGGTTTTATTAAACTGGTTTTTGATTTTTGTCAGCCATGGGGTCTTTAGTTTTCAAATCCTTTATAGTTGTATTAGGCTATTGAAGGGCACTAGTCTTTGTTCTTTTGATAAAAAAAAAAAAGGATAGATGTCAGTAAAAGATAATCATTTATTTAAATTTATGTTTATTAAACTTAACAATGGATTTTATAAGGTGATTAAATTTCAATTTCTAATGTGAATCATAATTATATGATCATTTAGTGTACCCCAATATTTATTTTTAGGTGAAAATTTTGTCAACTTGCTTGGAGTGTTGACAGATGAAACACAGAGATAAGGAAACTAAAACAGCACTGCTTGGATTATAGCAACATTTACTTCTCTAAAATAAAATCCTATAGGTTCTCTGTATAACCTAAGAAAACTCTAGAGAAGTCCAGTTTGGGGAAGGACTAGGAATGAACTCTTAGCTATATATGAACCACTGTAGCTTCGTTAAATTTGTCACTGCTACATGATCTTCAATCTTTAACATATCTCATAATTGGATTCTAGTACCATTTACTTCTCTAAATCATTTAGCGCTGTGTTTTCGATTCTATAAAATTCCTATTATTTAACATATCGCATAATTATTCTTTACATTCAAAATTTTAAAAATTATTATTTATTAAAATGATTTCATTGAGTACAAAATAAGAGAATAAACTATTTTACTAAATTTGATTTCGAATTAATATTTTTTAATATAATATATTTAAAATATTAAATAGTAATAATAAGGACATTCTTGATAATATTAATAATTTTATTTATTAAAATAATTTGTTGAATACAAAATAAGAGAATAAAGTATTTCACAAAATTTGATTTGAAATTAATATTTTTTAATATAATATATTTAAAAAATTAAATAGTAATAATAAGGATATTCTTGATAACATTAATTATAGTGATCTTTGAGGTTATAAAATTAACTTTAAAATAGAGAACAATAAAAAAAGAAATTTACAAATTTAAAGAAAAATTTTGGGTTTGACGAATTTTGCTAGAAAAATAATTCTTCCAATTATGGGAAGCTATGATTTATTAAGTTCATCTCAATTACAATCACCAAATTTTCTATATTTAAAAAAAAATATATAATAATTAAAAAAAAAAAAAAAGATAATTCAACGAGGGCAAAAAAACAGAAACATTTTCTCTCAAGGACAGAGTCTCTAAACCAAATCTACACTATTCACGTATTCCTCTTTGTCGAATATGGAAACTCCGCTTCTTAATAGAAGTCTCACCTCTGGCAACGAAGACTACTCACCCGTGAAGAGCTTCAAGGAGATAAGTTTAGTATTTTGGATTGAGACAATGAAGATATGGACGATTGCCAGTTTATACGGAGGAAAGGAGATAATGATCAAGAGACTACACTCTCCTTTTTTATTCCAATATATAAAAGATAACAACACATTAAAACTAATGATTTTTTAAGATGCTGTAATAATTAATGATACAAAAACATGGTGTAAGATGCATGCTATCATACACCGGATTCGTAAATCTGATCTGATCTGATCTACGGAATTATATACTTTACTTTAACGGTCTTATTTATTACCCGAAACTTTAGCACCAAGTCATTAAATTCAACAAAATCTACTGAAGTCCAGTTTGGGCAAGGACTTTCAATGAACTCCTGGCTATATATAAACCCCTGTAGCTTCTTTATATTTGTCACTGCTACATGATCTTCAATCTTTGAAGAAAAAAGAAGAAAAGAGAAAGATGGGAAGCTTTAAACAAGTTGACGATGCGACTTTTGGGAAGAAACTGGAAGAGATTATTGAAGCTGCTGAGGATGAGTCGAAGGCATTACACATGCTCGCTGAAATTGTTATAGAAGATTTTCATGTCAAGAAAGCAAAAAATGCTAGCCTAGAGGGAAACAAGAGCTGTAATTTTGGTTACCCTTTTGGCGTTCTTATTCCCAAGAGAAAGAGGACACCCCGTGTAGAAGTTGCTGTCGGGAAAATCGATGATACTATGGAAGCATGCCCTAGGTTCTTGAAGCAGACGGGTACTGCTGAAATAACAAGTTATGGAAGTGAACACGGTAAAGAAGAGAAAGCGGAAGAGGAAGAGGAAGGATATCGTGGTTTCAAGAAGCAAAGGAAAAGCAACAAGAAGATGAATAAGAGTAGTCGAAAACGGTGCTTTGACGGTGATAAAGGAAAAGAAGCAGGGAAGGGTGGGGCATCGAAGAAGCCAAAGAGAGAGGGAGTAGAGTTTGCCAAATTGGGTTTTGACCAAGCACCAGACTTGCCAAGCGAGTTAAGGAGAAAAATCGAAGAGATGGATGGTACCGAATTAGAGCTGGTGATAATGAAGCAATTGTCCCAAACTGATCTAAGCAAAAATCACAATCGGATTTCAATGCCCGTTAAACAGATAATAAAGGAGTTTCTTACGATGGAAGAGAAGGAGAAGCTAAATCATCGAGAAGGCAAGCACTTGAAAGGCATAGATGTTATGGTGGTAGGACCATCTGAATCTGATGATGTGACCAAGATGTGTTTGAAGAAGTGGGATATGACCAGTAGCAGCACTTATGCATTAGTTTCTGGATGGTACTCGCTAGTGAAAGCGAATAAGGAACTGCTCAAAGAAAATGCCATAGCCCAATTTTGGTCGTTCCGGATCAAAGGTGAACTCTGGTTCCGACTTGTAATTGCTAGAGAACGCGACCAAGATAATGTTGACAATAGCATTGAAGGCAGTGGTGATGGTGACAGCGCTACCAATAACGGAGAATTAATGTCCACTTCTAATTCGAGTTCTATTACTTACCAACAACAGTATTAGATTTCTTCCATACCACAAATTATCAAGATTTAGGTTTTATACTTATTTTTATGTTCCCTTTCTTATTCTATGCTATTATTAGTTCACGTGTAATTTAGTAATTAAAGCCCAAATTTAAAGTCAATTTTAAAGTACTCTTCTTGACCACACAGCACATACTTTATATGAGATCCTTTTCTTGCACATAGGCGTTTTATCCAAAATATCACCTACAACGTTTTTGTTGAAGCAAAACTTAGAATCATATCTTTTTAGATTTTATTTTCGTTAACAATTAATCAATTACTGATATGTTTGGGCCCTGCAAACCCATTATAATCCTAGGCAATACAGGAATTAGTGGTCTCTTTTCAAAATTTTCTTCCCCACTTTATTAATTTAAAGTTTTTTTTTTTGTATGAAAAGCACAAATTCATATTAAGATAAGTATACTTAATAGTTAAATTGAATTTTTTTATATATAGATTTATGTATTTTATATACACATATTTTAATTAATTCTGTATATATTTCGATATAAATATTTAATCTAACAGTAATTAAATTTATTTTCATATGAGTTTGAATTTAATATAAATGTATTTTTTTAAATGCTTTAAATATATGAATAGTTAATAAATAAATAAATTGTATGTCATTTATATGAAAATTTTTTATTTAATTTAATCTATTATTATTATTAACACTATAATTTTTATATCTTAAAAAATAAAATATTTAATTTCTAAAATTTGATAAAATTTACATATTAATCTTTTATCTTTTTTAATCATTAATTAAAAGTAAAAAGACTTTAATGTCCTCGTGAACACACTTAAATACCCTTCCCAACCTACCTACTCCAATTTCCTCTCTCTCCTTCTCCCGTCTCTATCTCCATCTCCTTCCTCTTCCTCTCTCCATCCCATTTAACTATGTCGTGCATTTAAAGCATTTTAAAAAAATACATTTAATATAAGTTCAAACTCACATAAAAACGAGTTTAATCACTATTAAATTAAATATTTATATCGAAATATATACAAAATTAATTAAAGTGTATATATATAATACATAAATCTATATATAAAAATTCAATCTAACGATAAATATACTTATCTTTATATGAGTTTGTATTTAAAAAAAAAACTTTTAATTAATAAAGTGGGGAAGAAAATTTTGAAAAGAGACCACTAATTGCTGCATTGCCTAGGATTATAATGGGTTTGCAGGGCCCAAACATATCAGTAATTGATTAATTATTAACGAAAATGAAATCTAAAAATAAATAAATAAATACCATCCCTACTTTTTATGTATTGTTGAAGAACAAAACTACAATCTAATTTGCTAGGCAGCAGTTTTTTGTTTCTTAGACATTCTATAACCACCAATAACACAAGTATGATCTCGCTCAAATGGCGCAAGAGTAACATGTTCGGAAGGCTTGAACTGCTTCTGTGTCATCTTCTTCACTTCACTTTCGACTCCAGCCTCCGCAAGAACAGTGGAGTCGATGCAATTTGCCTGTTATATAAGCCATTTACATCAATATATATGTTTAAATAAAAGGAAAACAAAATCATTGTTGTGCAATTAAGTGGTGAATATTCAAGAAACTAACCTTTATTGAAATAACAAAATGGCCGCCAGCCTTCAGAAAGTATGAAGCATACAGTGCTAAAATCCTTGCCTGTATAGGTAATTTAAGAAACATAGATACAACTTAGAAACAAAATACAAAAGAAATCTAAAAACAAAATCATTGTGACCTTGTTGAGTTTGCGCTTATATTCAGGAAAGATGCTGATATGAAAAAGCTGAAGGCAATAAAAAAGAAAAAAATCCCTGTTGACCGAAGACTTCTTATTTATGGTAGCATTCTTCTAATTAGACATTTTATCCATAACTCAAAGCCAGGATTAATAAGGCAATTATATATATATGTGAAAGCACATAGCCAAACCACATAACATATCTTTACCCTTGAATTTACCAACTCTAGGCATAGCAATACGAGGTACATGTAAAGCTATAGAATAACAATAAGAGAACTAGCAGAAAGAACAGCAACAACTAAAAAGGGAAGGTGCATCCTTATAACTTGCAGACACATTCCCTAAATGACAAGCCAAGTTGTTATGATAGTTTTGATATAGCTCACCCATAAAACTGAGTCAAATGGTTAAAATGGCAGATAGTCAAATAGCCAAGTTGCCTGCATGACTAGATCAAGGTGTCAAGACGGCTGTCAAAAGGTCAAATCAGTCAAAGATGCTCAGACTAAAAGGGCCGAACATCAGATAGCTTGGTTATTCAGTCAAGCAATAACAATCCAAACAATGGAAAGATCTTAGCTCAACAACTTAGATCGCCCGAACAACAAACTAGCTAAGAACACGCAACCGGCAATAAGCATACCTGTCTACAATATCGAGATCACAACCGAACAAGTGAGATTTTCGAAACTAACCATGATGGCTATTAGTCTTTGAGTCTATAAATACTAGAATGACACCACAAATAAGGTGCACTTACTCTGTTAAAGTTTCTACAATGCTTTATTATTGCTTTTAAATAGCATTCTAATACATTTTTCTATTCATTATTACGTTATTGGAAGAATTTTCTGCAATTTTATTATGTTTATTTGTTCATCATCCATTTAATTGGCCATAATATATATATATATATATATATATATATATATATATATTAGTTTAATAATTGCCATCCAATTTTTTTTTCTTTTAATTAATTTAATATGTGTGAGTTTTACCTATTTTAGTAAAAATTTTAATTAATTTACAGCTCAAATAATAAAAACTGTTATTTAATTATTTTATTCATAAATTAATAAAAAAAAATATCAAATTACACCTCCCTGTAATATTGTATATCAAAATTGACAAATAAAACAATATTTATTAAAAAATAGAAAGCCCAAAAAATTTATCATGTAGTAATTTTTTTACCTCTAATATGTATTATAACTTAAACAATAATAATATTAAAGTAATATTAAAATTATAAATAATTTAAAAAATTTGAATTACGAACATCATTATATAAATTAAAATTAAAATTAAAATTAGTTATTAATATATTGTGCATAGGACGAGTAATTAACTAGTAGTTTTATGCGACAAGTTGACCGAAAAAAATTGACAATTTTTGTGGGGGAGATTAATGTTAAGATTTCTTTTTGAGAAAAATATAGTTTTAAATATATTAATTGGTAAGGTTTTAAGTTAATTTAAAGGTATAGTTTATATATTTTAATGATGAAAATTTTAAAATAATTAAGAGTTTTGATATTGCTATTTGAGTTATTGTTATTGATAAAAATATTTTAATTAGATAATATTAAAAATTAAATGAAATTAAATTTTTATATTTATTTGTAAACAAATTTAAAATGATTAAGTAATTTTTAAATTAATTTTTCTAAATTTAAAATATATATATATTTTTTATAAAAAAAACTTGTTAATCTTCTAATTTTAAGATCAAATATGTCAAGACCCATTTTCTGACTCAGACCGGCATTAGGACTTGAGTCAGTACAAGACCCCTGAAACCCGTAGTAAATCTAATTATTTTTAGCCTAACCATAAAGCCCATAAATCTAGTCCAATTTCAAGAAATCAAACGGACTGAGTTCAGCCATAAATTAAACCATCCAACGAGGAGCCTTAACTCATCTGGCCTATAAATCAATAAAACAACAATATGGGGAGCTCAGCTCACCCTCATAATCCTCAAAGCAGATAAATAATCAAATAGAAGCTCGGCCCTATCCAAAGGAATGAATATCTCATGCATCTAAACATTTTCACATAAAAAATGTAACAACTCCAAAAGTTTAGTTAATACAACCTCAGATAAGGATGATACACTACTGGTACATGCGGAGTTCTATAAATTAACAAAAGATAATAAAAGTAAACTGAACTTTTCTGGTTTAATCTGCAAGAAAAGAAAATAGGTTATTTTCAACAAGTTCACCTGTCACCTAAGGAAAAATAGCTGAACGGGGGGTGAGCGTTTGACTCATAGAGTAAGATATTGATTTTAAATATAATTTCTATAACTATCTAAACCTAATACATTCCTATGTATAAAATGCAATATACACACATAATTTCAAACAATTCAAATAATATTTATACAAAAGATAATTTAGAGCACTCACACACCCGTGTGTCATATCAACATATATATATAGGAGCTGATTCCCTATACAGCTCTCTTAAGTTCAATACCTACCATCGAGGTCAACTCAAGTTAAACTTTCTCTTAATAATCCAAGTGTGGGGGTCAATGAGATCAACTCAAAATCGTACTCACCCCGACTTATCCACATATAAGGATCGGGTCCTAGTGAGTCAAGCTCCAACAGCGACTACCCATCCTATCCATATCCATATCCATACCATACACATGTCAACACACACACAGAGCTCTAAATTACCTTAAGGCGACATCCACAATAATTTCTTCAATAAAATATGCAACATAAGGGCATGCCTAACCTTTAGTTGCATATATAAATATAAATATATATATATATATATATATATATATATATAAGTAAATGCATGAGCACGCTTTGAATATATAATAATAATATTGAAATTATAAATAAAATCAATATCTACTCACAGATTATCCAAATGTCACTAGGGTGGCTGAAAAGATGAGGAAAGTTGACTCGGATCAACTAAACAATCATATTCAAGAAATTTATCAATATTAACTCAAAACAAAGAATATATAAAAAATCTAAGTTTATGTCAAAAATCAATATTAACTCGAATCACCTAGACTCGGATCACCCTAAGTTTATGTCAAAAATCTAACAGAGTTTCTCTTGTACCTAAGACCTACCCAACCTATAAAATAACTCAATTAACACTTTTCAATCCAAAAGGCTTCAACCCACAACATAAAAACTATATAATGCCCCTCCTTGGCCTGCTAAATCAGTTAATTCTTACATAAAATAATTATTTAAAAATTCAAGACATTACATTCTTCCCTCATTACAGAAAATTTTTCCTCGAATTTTTATACAAGATAGAACAAATACACTGAGTTATATGCTAAACATGTATGGTTACTTGTTACATATATCCCACTCTAACTCCCAGGTGCATTCCTCTACAGATTGACTTTTCTACATAACTTTAATCATAAAGATTTTTTTTGATTGAAGTTGCCCCATTTGATAATCCATTATGGCCACTGGTTGTTCCTTAGAAGTCAACTTCTCATTTAACCCCACTGTGTCTGGTTACAACACATGAGAATGGTCGAAAACATATTTCCTAAGCATGGAAATATAAAACACTGGGTGGACATGAGAAACGTTTAGTGGCAGCTCCAACCGAAAAGTAATTGCTCCCACTCTATCCATGATCTTAAAAGGTCCTCTATAACAGGGTGCCAACTTGCCTTTCTTTCCAAATCTCATAACTCCTTTCATAGGAGAGACCTTTAAGAACACATAATCACCCATTACAAATTCTACATCTTTTCATCTTGGATCTGCAAAACTCTTCTGCCTACTGAAAGTTATATTTAAATGTTCCCTAATCAAAGGAATCATCTCTGAAGTGTACTACAGCAAATCTAAATCATGTAATTTTGCCTCTCAAACTTCTATCCAACACAGAGGTAATGACACAAGTATGTTGACAACTATAAAGGTATGGTTGTCAAATACATTCTCCATGAAAGACTTAGGGGAGGCAACCTATATTCTTGGGATTCGCATCTATAGAGATAGAGCAAAAAGAATATTGGTTTATCCCAAAGTCTGTACTTGGAAAAGGTGTTAAAGAGGTTTAACATGCTTGATTCCAAGAGAGGATTGTTACCAGTGAGACATGGTATCCACCTTTTAAAAGAGATGTCTCCAAAGACACCTGAAGAAAGAGATAAGATGGCCAGGATTTCATATGCTTCAGCTATTGGAAGTTTAATGTATGCAATGTTGTGTACTAGGCCGGATATCGCATATGCTGTTAGTTTGACTAGCAGGTATTAATCCAATCCAGGTTTGGAACATCGATAGTCACAAGAATATCCTTAAGTACTTGAGAAGAACTAAGGATTTATTCTTGATTTTTGGAGGTGGAGACTTGCAATTGGATGGTTATACTGATTCTGACTTCCAATCAGATATCGATCATAGAAAGTCTACGTCTGGATATGTGTTCATTTGTAATGGAGGTGCAGTTAGTTGAAAGAGTTCCAAACAGAGCACGACTGCAGATTCCACTATAGAGGCTGAGTATATTGCTGCATCAGATGCTGCAAAGGAAGCTGCTTGGATAAAGAAGTTCATGACATAACTTACAGTAGTTCCTTCCATTGAGTCAGTAGTTCCACTACATTGTGACAATAATGGAGTAGTCATACAGGCTAAGGAACTAAGGTCTCACCCAAAATCCAAACACATAGAAAGGCACTACCACATTATCAGAGATATAGTTGGGCAAGGCGATATAGCCATGCAGAAAATAGCATCAGCTGAAAATCCAGCTGATTCATTCACTAAGCCTTTGTCACAAGCTCAGTTAGACTGACATCTTGAGAAGATGAGTCTAAGGTATTGTAATGAATGGCTCTAGTGCTAGTCGGATATTGTTAGTAGTATGCCCTAGAGCATATCATTTAGTATGTATCTTGTACATATTTTTATTAATAAAAGGCATTTCCACTTTTCCATTTACATAATATATTTATGTGTAATAGAAAAGGTCCATTGATATTTTGTTAGAAATTCTATTCTTAAGTTGTTAAGAATATGAGTGACATTATTTCTAGCACAAAGTATCATAAATAGGTTCACAATCGAGGATACTTCATAATAAGGACATGACTTATCCAGAAAGATTGTATTCATGTTTGTTACCAAGTTATTTATATGAGATATAAATAAGATGGAATGGTGAGTCTCATGCCATATGACAAACATGATAGGCACTTATAAATGATAAGTAGGTCGAACCAGTGACACTTATGACAAGCACATGGAGTTTACTTTTGTCAATGTATTGTCATAAATCATATCAGTGCATATAATCTTTAGACCTGAAATAGCACAGTTATCTTGTATATAGGTGGTTTGAGTTTGATACTGCTTTCATACTTATACTATGTATGGGTATATGGGTATGTGTTGGCTCCTATTAGTTATATATGGAGGTAGGTGTTGATCGAGATGGAATCCGTTCCTCTAAGTAAATAGAGATAAAATCCTATATTCATTTAATTGTTCTTGATGTTTTAAGTTCCTGGCCAAGACAGATAGATTTATTCAGAAAAGAGTTTCTGATGAGAAAATCTTTTTAATCAAGAACTGGTATTAAAAGAGAACATAATATTCATAGCAAATGGAGTTTGACATAAACCATGACTCCAGCTTGAGTTGGGATTTTATAACAGAGATATTCTAGTGCATGGTAACATATGATTATAGGTTCATTTAAGGTAAACCTTATTACTAATTGGGTGGCCATAGCATGCTATGCTAGGTGTTAACCATGGTCTATGAGGTGCATAAAATGATTTAGAGAAATCATTTATGGTAAGAAAGAGTTCTGATGATATTAAGAGTTGATATCATGTCTCATTGCCAATTAGTGATGAGCCTAGTAAGTCACACAAATACATAAGTTATCACCTAATTAAATATGATTTAATTAATTAATTAAAGAGTTTAATTGATTAATTAAATAGGTTTGGTTTGCAATTAGATTGCAAAGTCCCTAGTATGACTTGAAACCAAATCTAGATTATTGGATGTGTATTATAAGTTAAATTTATAGTTAAAGTGTTTAAATATGAATTTAATTAATGAGAAATTAATTAATAGAGATTAATTAATTAATTTATATTTGATATAAATTGATTAGAAGAAGAGAAATAATTATTTTGGGTTAAGAACTCAAAATTAAGACACAGGGGCATTTTGGTCATTTCACAATGTAACACGTGGCACCATGAGATGGTGACACATGGGATTATACATAAGCTTGCCAAATATTTTTAATCATGTAAGATGATTAATATTAAGATTAAATATATGTTTGACACTTGGCACAATGTGATTGGGTCACTTAAACCTAGAGCTAATCAAAGGGTGACATGTAGCAAGGGTTTAATGTGTTAACCTAGCTATATAAGTGTTGTTATGAAAAAAGAAAAACAACCAGCAGCCACTCCTCCTTTGTCACGCCATTTTGAGGCTCTCTATCTATTCTTCTTCATCTCTCATCAATTCAAAGAGATTAGCCATCAATCTCTTGAATTAAGAACACTAGAAATTATTTCTAGTGTCCTGTTTACATCTTTAATCTCTTAAAAGGCAGAACTTGAATTTCTAATTAATAGAAAAAGCTTTAGAAGCTATTCAAGGGCTGCCATAGGTGTTCTTGGTGTGGACAAACTAGAGGGACAACATCTGGTGTCCTGAAGACGAATCTCAAAGGCGCAGACATTTGCGATTGCATCAAGAGGTTAGTGTAATCATTCTTGATTTAATCTAGGGTTCTAAAATTAAACTGATTAATTTTAAAATCTTAAATGGCAAATACAGATCCAAAAACATGTTAAAAGAGTTTTAATATGTTGTTTATCATTGAAATCAAATAGATAAAAATAAATCTTGCATGATGCATGTGACCCTAGGTGAAAAATTTTGAATTCAATTGTATAAACTTGTGTTTTTTCACGCTTCCGTTCCTTCAATTGGTATCATAGCCACTATATTTTCCATTTAGATTGTTGATTATATAATTAATTGTGTGTTTTGATCATGAGATGATTTATCCATTGCTGGTTGCACTGGAGGTGTGGCGGCATGCTTGGAAAACACCATCAATGGTGCGCATGGTTTGGCTTCCATGGATGTTTCAAGGTTTGGCTTTTAATTCTGCAATTGTTGTGTGATCTAAGGCCTATTCTTTGACTAATTAAAGTGTTTAATTAGTAGTTTTAATCACACAATTAAATTATGATTCAAATTAGAATTTTAAAAATTGTTTGAATGTGATTCAAATCTGAATTTTAAAAGTTGTTTGAATGTGATTCAAATATGAATTTTTAAAGTTGTTTGAATCATATTTAAATATGATTTTTTAAAGTTGATTGAATAATATTCTGATCTGATTTTTTAAAAAATGTTTGAATGTGATTCAAATCTGATTTTTTAAAAAATGCTTGAATGTGATTCAAATCTGAATTTTTAAGGTTGTTTGAATGTGATTCAAATCTGAATTTTTAAATTTATTTGAATGAGATTTAAATCTGAATTTTTAAATTTATTTGAATCATATTCAAATCTGAATTTTTAAGTTGAATATGAGATATTCAATTTAATTTAAGTATGTATGTTTTATTTAATTATTAAATAGTGATATGCATGATGGATGATCATGGACTATAAAAGACCAATGTGATTGGATTTATTTCTTTTATGTTTCTTTGGGATTGTAAATTAATTAATTTATTTTAATTTATTTTGGGCATGTATTATTAAGTTTGTAATAATTTTTGGGTTGTAATTTCATTTATTTAAGTTCTTGTAAATTCGCCTTGGTATGCCAAGGATTACTATGTAATTGGATTGCAAGAAGTTCAAGGAGGTCAAGAGCATTGGTGGGACCAGTGGGAGGAATTCAAGATCAGTTGATTATGTACTCCTTCAGCAACTCTTGTAAAATGAATGAATGAAATGCACCTAGGAATGCCCTGATTCAATTCTTCGTGGCTCAGAATTGAATCCCTTAGAAAGTCCATGATCATACCATATTTACTGCTTATCCATGAATGCATGAGATGTATGGGAATGTATGCAATTATATGATATACGCATGCTAAATGGATAATGTGCAAAGTGAGACCTTAATAGTAATTAGGATGACTATAAAATCTTCCAAACAAATGATTAAGTTGGAAATGCTATAATTAAAGTAATTATAACATAGGCCCTCCATTGGGGCAATTATTTTAAGAAATTTTAAATAGTTGCATGAGATACAATTAATTTAAGAGATTTTCTTAAGAATAATTGTTAAGCATGAGATGTTGTAAATATGTAAATGGTTTGGTGGCCAATATTGGATGTACCTGAGGACATTAAAATTATTTGCATAATTACTGGCTCAATGGGATCAACTTAACTAATGCAAGATAAGTCAATAATGGATGTACCTGAGATTTTGAGCATTAGGGGCTAGGTAAAGGATTGAACCTCACATGAGATGTGATGGGCAAGGAGTTGCTCACTTATAGTTTATTGTAATTCCAATAATGGATGTACCTGAGGATGATCAATAGAATTATAAGAATTCAATCACCCACTAGAAATCCATCCAACTAGGATTTCCGTTTTCTACTTTGGAAGTATAGGATTCGCTAAGTTAGTGGGAGGACCAATTTGATTAAAAGACCATAATTATTTTGGTTAATTACATGATATATTTACTAATTAATTTGGTTATTTTCTATAGTTAATTTTATGATAAAATGAGCACAGAACAACCACCACAATCCAATATCCTTGTAAGCATACTTGATCGCAATAGGTTGACAGGACCTAATCTCTCTGATTGGCTAAGAAATTTGAAACTTGTCCTAAACCTTGAATATATAGGATATGTTCTAGATTCAAATGTTCCTGGTCCCTTACCTCCAGAGGCCACTCAAGAGGAACATGAAACTTTGGACAAGTGGAAGGAGCATTATATGAGAGCTAAGTGTTACATGCTTGCTTCCATGAGTAATGAGTTACAGAAGTAGCATGAGAACATGCAGAGTGCGAGTGAGATCCTTCTTCACCTACAAGAGTTGTATGGTGAGCACAGTAGGAATGCTACGTATGAGATATCTAGGCAGCTATTCCGCATGAGGATGTCTGAGGGACAGAATGTTGGGGATCATGTCCACAAGATGATTGGGCTAATTGAGCAGTTGGAACATCTTGACTTCAACATGGATTTCCAACTACAGACGAATTTGATCCTTCAGTCCCTTCCTGAGTCTTTTGGGAATTTTGTGATAAATTTTCATATGACTAAACAGGAATGCACCTTAGCTGGTTTACTCAACATACTGGTTATTGCCCAAAAGAATATGCCGGGTAATAAAGGAAAAGAGGTAGCTTTGATTGAATCTTCTTCTACTGGAAAGTCCAACAAGAAGAAGCGCAATAAGAAAAAGAAACCTCAGATTCCTGGTCCTTCCAAGAAAATAGCTAAATAGAAAAGGAAGACCAAAGCTGACAAAGGCAAAGGAAAGTGTTTCCACTGCCAACAGGAAAGTGTTTCCATTGCCAGTAAGAAAGTGTTTCCACTGTCCAGAGTATAACAATCTAAATGAATGCAATGCCATGGTGAAAACCAACTCAAGTTCAAAATATATTTGGCACTTAAGGTTATGTCATATTGCAGAAGATAGGATTGCAAAAATTGGAGAAAATGGATATTCTATTCTCATTGGGCTCTGAGTTTACTCCAACTTGTGAATCTTGCCTTCAGGGCAAAATGAATAGATCACCCTTTGTTGGATAAGGGCTAAGAGCTGAAAATATTTTAGAGCTAATACATAGTGATGTATGTGGTCCATTTAAGGAAATGGCTAGAGGCGGTTTTCATTATTTTATTACCTTTACTGATGATAAATCAAGGTTTGGGTATTTGTATTTGATGAAATACAAACATGAATCCTTTGAAAAGTTCAAAGAATTTAAATCTGAAGTAGAAAATCAAACAGGAAAGAGTATTAAAGCTCTTCGATCAGATCGTAGAGGTGAATATTTGAAATCGAATTTGATGAATACTTGAGAGAGCACGGCATTGTTTCCCGGTGACTCCTCCAGAACACCACGGTGAATGGTGTATCTGAAAGGAGAAATCGTACCCTACTGGATATGGTACGTAGTATGATGAGCTATACTGATATACCAATCTCCTTTTGGGGATTTGCATTAGAATCAGCTTTGTATGTTCTGAATAGGATTCCATCAAAATCAGTTTCTTCCACACCTTATGAGATATGGCATGGAAGAAAACCAAGTCTTAAGCATGTTAAGATTTGGGGTTGTCCAGCTTATATCAAAAAGCTGAACACTGATAAATTGGAGGCCAGATCAGAAAAGGGTCGATTTGTTGGATATTCAAAAGATAGTTTTAGATATTATTTTTATTTGCCTAATTCACAAAAGGTTGTGATAAGTAGAGATGCCACATTTCTTGAACAACAGTTTGTTCAAGAAGGAGGCAAAGGAAGGCAAATAGAGTTAGAATTGGAGAATTCTGACCAACCAATAGATCAGATGGATATAGATCCATCTAGTCAACCTACACCCATTGATGAAACATCTACAGCTGTTCCTCGTAGAACAATCAGGGTATCTCACCCACCAGTGAGATATGGTTTCCTTCATGAAGAAGAACAAGAGTTGTCTACTCATGAAGAAGTAGATCATGGAGATGATCCACTTACCTATGAAGAAGCTATATCAGATATAGACTCTTCAAAATGGATTGATGCTATGAAATCCGAGATTGATTCCATGTATAAGAATCAAGTTTGGGATCTTGTTGACCCACCTGAAGGTATTGTACCTATAGGGAACAAATGGGTTTTCAAGAAGAAAATTGGTTCAGATGGAAAGGTGGAGACCTATAAGGCAAGGCTAGTAGCGAAAGGGTTTCACCAAAGGCAAGGAATCAACTATGAGGAGACTTTCTTGCCTGTTGCCATGCTTAAATCAATTAGGATTCTATTAGTAGTAGCTGCATATTATGATTATGAGATTTGGCAGATGGATGTCAAAACAGCTTTTCTCAATGGATACATTGAAGAAAACATTTCATGGAATAACCTAGGGGTTTTGAATCCCAAGATGGTTCCAAGGTATGCAAGCTAAAGCGATCCATTTATGGGTTGAAACAAGCTTCGAGGAGTTGGAACATCCGTTTTGACGAAGCCATTAAATCCTTTGGTTTTATCAAAAATGAGGATGAGCCATGTGCATATAAGAAGGTTAGTGACAGTGCTATCACTTTCCTTATCTTATATGTGGATGATATACTGTTGATGGGTAATGACATAGATATGTTGACAACTATAAAGGTATGGTTGTCAAATACATTCTCCATGAAAGACTTAGGGGAGGCAACCTATATTCTTGGGATTCGCATCTATAGAGATAGAGCGAAAAGAATATTGGTTTATCCCAAAGTCTGTACTTGGAAAAGGTGTTAAAGAGGTTTAACATGCTTGATTCCAAGAGAGGATTGTTACTAGTGAGACATGGTATCCACCTTTCAAAAGAGATGTCTCCAAAGACACCTGAAGAAAGAGATAAGATGGCCAGGATTCCATATGCTTCGGCTATTGGAAGTTTAATGTATGCAATGTTGTGTACTAGACCGGATATTGTATATGCTGTTTGTTTGACTAGCAGGTATTAATCCAATCCAGGTTTGGAACACTGGATAGCTGTCAAGAATATCCTTAAGTACTTGAGAAGAACTAAGGATTTATTCTTGATTTATGGAGGTGGAGACTTGCAATTGGATGGTTATACTGATTTTGACTTCCAATCAGATATCGATGATAGAAAGTCTACCTCTGGATATGTTTTCATTTGTAATGGAGCTGCAGTTAGTTGGAAGAGTTCCAAACAGAGCACGACTGCAGATTCCACTACAGGTCGAGTATATTCTCGCATCAGATGCTGCAAAGGAAGCTGTTTGGATAAAGAAGTTCATGACAGAACTTACAGTAGTTCCTTCCATTGAGTCAGCAGTTCCACTACACTGTGACAACAATGGAGTAGTCATACAGGCTAAGGAACTAAGGTCTCACCCAAAATCTAAATACATAGAAAGGCACTACCACATTATCAGAGATATAGTTGGGCAAGGTGATATAGCCATGCAGAAAATAGCATCAGCTGAAAATCCAGCTGATTCATTCACTAAGCCTTTGTCACAAGCTCAGTTAGACTGACATCTTGAGAAGATAGGTCTAAGGTATTATAATGAATGGCTCTAGTGCTAGTCGGAGATTGTTAGTAGTATGCCCTAGAGCATATCATTTAGTATGTATCTTGTTCATATTTTTATTAACAAAAGGCATTTCCATTTTTCCGTTTACATAATATATTTATGTGTAATAGAAAAGGTCCATTGATATTTTGTTAGAAATTCTATTCTTAAGTTATTAAGAATATGAGTGATATTATTTCTAGCATAAAGTATCATAAATAGGTTCACAATCGAGGATACTTCATAATAAGGATATGACTTATCCAGAAAGATTGTATTCATGTTTGTTACCAAGTTATTTATATGAGATATAAATAAGATGGAATGGTGAGTCTCATGCCATATGACAAACATGATAGGCACTTATAAATGATAAGTAGGCCGAACCAGTGACACTTATGACAAGCACATGGAGTTTACTCTTGTCAATGTATTGTCATAAATCATATCAGTGCATATAATATTTAGACTTGAGATAGCACAGTTATCTTGTATATAGGTAGTTTGAGTTTGATACTGCTTTCATACTTGTACTATGTATGGGTATATGGGCATGTGTTGGCTCCTACTAGTTATATATGGAGGTAGGTGTTGATCAATATGGAATCTGTTCCTCTAAGTAAATAGAGATAAAATCCTATGTTCATTTAATTATTCTTGATGTTTCAAGTTCCTGGCCAGGAAAGATAGATTTATTCAGAAAAGAGTTTCTGATGAGAAAATATTTTTAATCAAGAATTGGTATTAAAAGAGAACATAATATTCATAGAAAATGGAGTTTGACATAAACCATGACTCCAGCTTGAGTTGGGATTTTGTAACAGAGAGATTCTAATGCATGGTAACATATGATTATAGGTTCATTTAAGGTAAACCTTATTACTAATTGGGTGGCCATGGCATGCTTTGCTAGGTGTTAACCATGGTCTATGAGGTGCATAAAATGATTTAGAGAAATCATTTATGGTAAGAAAGAGTTCTGATGATATTAAGAGTTGATATCATGTCTCATTGCCAATTAGTGATGAGCCTAGTAAGTCACACACATACACAAGTTATCACCTAATTAAAGATGATTTAATTAATTAATTAAAGAGTTTAATTGATTAATTAAATAGGTTTGGTTTGCAATTAGATTACAAAGTCCCTAGCATGACTTGAAACTAAATCTAGATTATTGGATGTGTAGTATAAGTTAAATTTATATTTAAAGTGTTTAAATATGAATTTAATTAATGAGAAATTAATTAATAGAGATTAATTAATTAATTTATATTTGATATAAATTGATTAGAAGAAGAGAAATAATTATTTTGAGTTAAGAACTCAAAATTAAGACACAGGGGCATTTTGGTCATTTCACAGTATGACACGTGGCACCATGAGATGGTGACACATGGGATTACACATAAGCTTGCCAAATATTTTTAATCATGTAAGATGATTAATATTAAGATTAAATATAGGTTTGACACTTGGCACAATGTGATTGGGTCACTTAAACCTAGAGCTAGTCAAAGGGTGACATATGGCAAGGGTTTAATGTGCTAACCTAGCTATATAAGTGTTGTTATGAAAAAAGAAAAACAACTAGCAGCCACTCCTCCTTTGTCACGCCATTTTGAGGTTCTCTATCTATTCTTCTTCATCTCTCATCAATTCAAAGAGATTAGCCATCAATCTCTTGAATTAAGAACACTAGAAATTGTTTCTAGTGTCCTGTTTGCATCTTTAATCTCTTAAAAGGCAGAACTTGAATTTCTAATTAATAGAAAAAGCTTTAGAAGCTATTCAAGGGCTGCCATAGGTGTTCTTGGTGTGAAAAAATTAGAGGGACAACATCTGGTGTCCTGTAGATGAATCTCAAAGGCGCAGACACGCTGCAGTGCATCAAGAAGTTAGTGTAATCATTCTTGATTTAATCTAGGGTTCTAAAATTAATCTGATTAATTTTAAAATCTTAAATGGCAAATACAGATCCAAAAACATGTTAAAAGAGTTTTAATATGTTGTTTATCATTGAAATCAAATAGATAAAAATAAATCTTGCATAATGTATGTGACCCTAGGTGAAAAATTTTGAATTCAATGGTATAAACTTGTGTTTTTCACGCTTCCGTTCCTTCATCCTGTTTACATCTTTAATCTCTTAATAAGGAAAACTTGATTTACTAATTAATAGAAAAAGCTTTAGAAGTTGTTCAAGGGCTGCCATAGGTGAACTTGGTGTGGACAATCTAGAGAGACAACATCTGGTGTCCTAAAGACGCATCCCAAAGGTACAAATACGCTACAGTGCATCAAGAGGTTAGTGTATTTGTTCTTGATCTAATCTAGGGTTCTAAAAATTAATCTGATTAATTTTAAAATCTTAAATGGCAAATACAGATCCTTAAATATATTAAAAGTGTTTTAATATGTTGTTTATCATTGAAATCAAATAGATAAAAATAAATCTTGCATGATGCATGTGACCCTAGCTGAAAATTTTTGAATTCAATGGTGTAAACTTGTGTTTTTCACGCTTCCTCTCCTTCACATTTCTCAACTCAAATAAGGTCAACTATATCAATTGACCAATTCTCAACTTTTTCTCCAATTTTTCACTTGCTCAAAACCCTAATTACATAAATTTTAACTCGAATGCAATTTAAAGTGTATATTCATGATCTATACACCTAATTCACTTCAAATAACCATTCAAACACCTCAAACTCACTCATTTCAAGCCCTAACCCTAGCCCTAGCTAGCCGAAATTCCTTATTACTCCCCCAACAATTGTTTTGTTATGATTTTAAGTTACTTTCTAAGTTAATTAAACTAGAACATAAACATTTAACTATAATTTCCAAGTTTAGATTACTAACCTCAAACTTTGATTTTCAATTTCTCTAAATCTTCAATTTCTTCCTTTTCTTTCTCCTTCAATCTTCTTTTCTAGTTGGGATAATAAGATTAAATGGAAAATTTTGGGGAATTTTGGGTTGGTTGATGGGATCAAAAGCTTGAGATCAAGCTTTAATGGTGAAAACCATGGAGAGAAAGTGAGAGTGAGGGTGGCCGACTTAGGTGAGGGAAGATGAGAGTGATTTTTTCTTTCTGTTTTCTTTTGAATTTTAGCTTAATTAATACATAATTATCCCACAAATTTTAATTTTTAAATATTAGATTTATTGCATCATGCTTATGTCATGCATGATGTAAATAAACTTTTTAATTTTCTTTTGCATTTATTTATTTATTTTTTTCATTAGTTCTTTAATTTAATTCTTGATCCTGAAATTTTCTTTTCTCCAATTTTATTGGACAATTAGGTTAGGAGTTAGCTCTAGGGTTGAATTGACCAAATTGCCCCTTGCCAGTTCGATCCGGTTTGCAAGTTATTAGATATTTCTTCCGGATCCCTGACCTAATTATTTGACCTGCTTAACAATTCTTTTCTATGATTTTCTCTTTTCCACTATGTTCGCAATGGTCCTAAGGACCGCGGCGTCACATTTTATGGTTTGAAATTTGAGTTTAGACTAACCTCGCAGTCATTCCCGAGAAGGTCACCCATCGCTGTAACTCCCAGCTTATTTAACTTCTTGTGTTCTGTTTTTCTTATTTATACTTAACTATTTGGTAATTACTAATTATTTGCGTTCAGGGCTTAACTAAGTGTCTTAGATGTGGTTCTACTTCTCTTACTTGTCCATATCGACACCGGTCACTGGAACAGTGAAATATACTAGGCTATGCAAATAAGGGTGTTACAATTCTCTTCCCCCCCCCCCCCCCTCTCCACTTTAAAATAAATTTTGTTTCAAAATTTTACCTAGTATCAATCTCTAAATAGCTATGGGTGCTGTCTCCTCATGTCTTCCTCTCGTTTCCAAGTAGCCTCCTAGCCCGAATGATGGTTCCACAACACTTTCACTAACGGTATCTGCTAGTTTCATAGCTACTTCCCCTCATAAGCTAGAATCTCTATGGGTTCTTTGTCATATGTGAGGTCTGGATTCACTTCAATTTCCTCCACTGGTAGTACATGACATGGGTCTGATCGATACCTCCTCAACATCAATACATGGAAGGCATTATGTATCTTCTCCAACTCTAGAGGTAGTGCCAAACGATATGCCAAAGGACCCACTCTTTCCAGAACTTCATATGGCCCGATGAAACAAGGACTCAGTTTCCCCTTTCTATCGAATCTCATAATTTTCTTCCAAGGAGAAACCTTGAGGAATACTTTGTCACCTACTGCATATTCAATATCTCTTCTCTTTAGATCAATATAGGACTTTTGACGGTCTCATGCAGCTTTGAGTTGATCTCTAACCAATCTGATTTTCTCTTCAGTTTGTTGAACAATTTCTAGCCCAATCATCTTTCTTTCACCTACCTCATCCCAACACAATGGGGTTTTACATTTTCTGCCATACAAAGCTTCATATGGAGGCATCCCAATGCTTGATTGGTAGCTATTGTTATAAAAAAACTCAATCAAAGGCAAGTGTGTGTCCCAACTGCTTTCAAACTCAATCACACAAGCCTGTAGCATGTCCTCCAAGATCTGGATTACTCTCTTAGACTGGCCATCTGTCTGTGGGTGGAATGACGTACTGAAGTTCAGTTTAGTTCCTAGGGCTCTCTGAAGACTACCCCAGAATCTAGAAGTGAACCTAGGATCTCTGTCTGATACAATGGATATTGGCACTCCATGCAGTCTTACTATCTCATCAATGTACAACTTGGCCAATCTTTCTAAACTGTAGTCTATCCGGACAGGCAGAAAATGAGTAGACTTGGTCAGTCTGTCAACTATAACCCATACTACATCATGACTCTTCTGTGTCCTCGGAAGTCCCATTACAAAATCCATCATTAATCTCTCCCATTTCCATTCTGGTACTAGTAGTGGATGTAACAAACCAGCTGGTACTTGATGCTCTGCCTTTACTTACTGACAAGTTAGGCATTTGGAAACAAATTCTACTACATTTTTTTTTCATACCAATCCACCAGTAGTGCTCTTTCAGCCCTCTATACATTTTTGTACCACCAGGGTGCATAGCAAAAGGAGACTCATGAGCTTCCTTCAAAATGATCTGTCTCAAGTCAACGTCATTAGGAACGCACATTCTACCCTGGTGCAGCAATAAACCGTCATCTCTTACTGAGAATTCTGGTTTCTTGCCCTGTCTGACTTCTTCTAATAGCTTCTGATATTTCTAATCATTCTGAGGAGCCATTCTGATCTAATCAATCAACACTGGTTGTACATGCCATGGAACTACTGTCTGCCCCTCATCATTAATTTCTAAGCTAGCATGCAATACTCTTAACTCATGTACCATAGATAAAGAAGAAATCCGTAGACTTGCTATAGTCTTGCAACTTAAGGCGTCAGCCACCACATTAGCTTTCCCTGGATGATAGTCTATCAGACAATCGTAGTCTTTTATCAACTCTAATCATCTCCTCTGTCTCAAATTCAACTCCTTCTGAGTGCCCAGATACTTCAAACTCTTATGATCTGTGTAGATGTAGCACTTCTCCTCATACAAATAGTGTCCCCAGATTTTAAGAGCGAACACAATAGCTGCTAGCTCCAAGTCATGTGTCAGATAATTTCTCTCATGCTGTTTCAGCCGGCGTGATGCATAGGCAATGACATTCTGCTCTTGCATCAGTACACAGCCTAACCCATTGTGAGAAGCATCACTGTAAATTGTGTATTCTTTACCCGGTGTAGGTAAAGTCAGGACTGGAGCCTCAGTCAAACACCTCTTCAATTCATCAAAACTCTATTGGCATTTATCCGTCCACTGAAATTTTACATCTTTCCGGAGTAGTTTAGTCAATGAAGATGCCAACATGGAGAACCCTTTCACAAAACGGTGGTAGTATCCAGCTAAACCCAGAAAACTACGAATTTCAGTGATATTTCTGGGTGGTCTCCAATTAAGGACAGCTTCTATCTTACTTGGATCTACCTTGATGCTCTCTACCGATACTATATGCCCCAAGAAGGATATTTTCTTCAGCCAAAATTCACACTTCGACAATTTAGCATATAGCTGTTTCTCTCTTAAAGTTTGTAGTACAATCTACAAATATCTATCATGCTCCTCTGCACTCCTCGAGTAGACCAATATATCATCTATGAATACCACAACAAACTGGTCGAAGTATGGTATGAAGATAGTGTTCATCAGATCCATAAAAGCAGCTGGAGCATTTGTTAACCTGAATGGCATGACTAGGAACTCATAATGGCCATAACGAGTTCTAAAAGCTGTTTTAGGGATACTCTGCTCTTACACCTTCAGCTGATAATAACTCGATCTCAGGTCAATCTTGGAGAACACAACTGCACCCCTCAACTAATCAAACAAATCATCAATGCGGGGCAATGGATATCTATTCTTTATTATCACCTTATTCAACTGCCAGTAGTCAATACATAAGCAGAGAGTGCCATCTTTCTTCTTAACAAACAACACTGGCGCTCCCCAAGGTAACACACTAGGGAGGATAAAGCCCTTATCAAGTAGCTCTTGCAACTGCACTTTCAACTCTTTCAATTCTGCTAGTGCTATTCTTTATGGTGTTATAAAGATTGGATCTACACTAGGCATAACATAAATTTCAAACTGCACCTCTCTTTCCGGAGGTAGCCCTGGCAACTCATTAGGGAACACATCCGGAAAGTCACATACGGTAGGCATGTCCCTCAGTGCTGGACTCCCCACTTGGGTGTGTTAGTAGTATGCCCTAAAGCATATCATTTAGTATGTATCTTATACATATTTTATTAATAAAAGGCATTTTCACTTTTCCATTTACATAATACATTTATGTGTAATAGAAAAGGTCCATTGATATTTTGTTAGAAATTCTATTCTTAAGTTGTTAAGAATATGAGTGACAGTATTTATAGCATAAAGTATCATAAATTGGTTCACAATCGAGGATACTTCACAATAAGGATATGACTTATCCAGAAAGATTATAATCATGTTTGTTCCCAAGTTATTTATAAGAGATGTAAATAAGATAGAATGGTGAGTCTCATGACATATAACAAATATGATAGACACTTATACATGATAAGTAGGTCGAACCAGTGACATTTATGACAAGCACATGGGGTTTACTCTTATCAATGTATTATCATAAATCATATTAGTGCATATAATCTTTAGACCTGAGATAGCACAATTATCTTGTATATAGGTGGTTTGAGTTTGATACTGCTTTCATACTTATACTATGTATGGGTATATGGGCATGTGTTGGCTCCTACTAGTTATATATGGAGGTAGGTGTTGATCAAGATAGAATTTGTTCCTCTAAGTAAATAGGGATAAAATCCTATGTTCATTTAATTGTTCTTGATGTTTCAAGTTCCTGGCCAGGACTGATAGATTTAATCAGAAAAGAGTTTCTGATGAGAAAAATCTTTTTAATCAAGAACTAGAATTAAAAGAGAACATAATATTCATAGCAAATGGGGTTTGACATAAACCATGACTCCAGCTCGAATTGGGATTTTGTAATAGAGAGAGAGATTCTAGTGCATGGTAACATATGATTATAGGTTCATTTAAGGTAAACCTTATTAATAATTGGGTGGCCATAGTATGCTATGCTAGGTGTTAACCATGGTCTATGAGGTGCATAAAATGATTTAGAGAAATCATTTATGGTAAGAAAGAGTTCTAATGATATTAAGAGTTGATATCATGTCTCATTGCTAATTAGTGATGAGCCTAGTAAGTCACACACATACACAAGTAATCACCAAATTAAATATGATTTAATTAATCAATTAAAGAGTCTAATTGATTAATTAAATAGGTTTGATTTGCAATTAGATTGCAAAGTCCCTAGCATGGCTTGAAACCAAATCTAGGTTATTGGATGTATAGTATAAGTTAAATTTATATTTAAAGTGTTTAAATATGAATTTAATTAATGAGAAATTAATTAATAAAGAATAATTAATTAATTTATATTTGATATAAATTGATTAGAAGAAGAGAAATAATTATTTTGGGTTGAGAACTCAAAATTAAGACACAAGGGTATTTTGGTCATTTCACAGGGTGACATGTGGCACCATGAGATGGTAACACATGGCACTACACATAAGCTTACCATATGTCTTTTAATCATGTAAGATGATCAAAGTCAAGATTAAATATAGGTTTGACACTTGGCACAACGTGATTGGGTCAATTAAACCTAGAGCTAATCAAAAGGTGACATGTGGCAAGGGTTTTAAGTGGTGACCTAGCTATATAATGTGTTATGAAAAGAAAAAATAATAAGTTGCTCATTCTCTTTGGTGCAGCCACCCTTGGCCGCCTCTCCCTTCTCTTCTTCTTCATCTCTCATCAATTCAAAGAGATTAGCAAACAATCTCTTGAATTAAAAATACTAAAAATCATTTCTAGTGTCCTGTTTACATCTGTAATCTCTCAAAAGGTAAAACTTGATTTTCTAATTGATTGGAAAAGCTTTAAAAGCTGTTCAAGGGACTGCCATTGGTGATCTTGGTGTGGACAAGCTAGAGGGATAACACCTGGTGTCCTAAGGCGCATCCCAAAGGTGCCAAACACACTACAGTGCATCAAAAGGTTAGTGCACTTGTTCTTAATCTAATCTAGGGTTCTAATGAATTAATCTGTTAATTCTAAAATCTTAAATGGAAAATGTAGATCCAAAAATATATTAAAAGAGTTTTAATATGCTGTTTATCATTGAAATCAAATAGATAAAAATGAATCTTGCATGATGCATTTGACCCTAGATGAAAAATTTTTGAATTCAATGATCTAAACTTGTGTTTTTCATGCTTTCGCTCCTTCAATTGGTATCAGAGCCACTATATTTGCCATTTAGATTGTTGATTATATGATTTAATTATGTGATTTGATCATGAGATGATTAAATCATTGCTGGTTGCAATGAATAACGTGGCGGCATGCTTGGATGCACCATGGTGTGCATGGTTTGTGCCCATTTTATGTCTAATTAAATTGTTTAATTAGAGTTTTAATCACATAATTAAAATTTGATTCAAATCTGAAATTTTTAAATTTGTTTGAATGTGATTCAAATATGAATTTTTAAATTTGTTTGAATATGATTCAAATCTGAATTTTTTAATTTGTTTGAATGAGATTCAAATCTGAATTTTTAAATTTGTTTGAATCATATTCAAATATGGATTTTTAAGTTGAATATGAGATATTCAATTTAATTTAAGTATGTATGTTTTATTTAATTGTTAAATAGTGATATGCATGATGGATGATTATGGACTATAAAAGACCCATGCGATTGGACTTATTTCTTTTATGTTTCTTTGAGTTGTAAATTAATTAATTTATTTTAATTTTTTTTGGGCATATATTATTAAGGTTGTAATAATTTTGGATTGTAATTTCATTTATTTAGTTCTTGTAAATTCTCCTTGGTATGCCAAAGATTACTATGTAATTGGATTGCAAGAAGATCAAGGAGGTCAAGAGCATTGGTGGGACCAGTGGGAGGAATTTAAGATCAAGTATTGATTATGTACTCCTTCAGCTACTCTTGTAAAATGAATGAATGAAATGCACCTAGGAATTCCCTGATTCAATTCTTGGTGGCTCAGAATTGAATCCCTTAGAAAAGTTCATGATCATACCATATTTATTTATTATCCATGAATGCATGAGATGTATGGGAATGTATGCAAGTATGTGATTTATGCGTGCTAATTGGATAATGTGCAAAGTGAGACCTTAATAGTAATTAGGATGACCACAAAATCTTCAAAACAAATGATTAAGCTGGAAATGCTATAATTAAAGTAATTATAACATGGGCCCTCCATTGAGGCAATTATTTTAAGAAATTTTAAATACTTGCATGAGATGTAATTAATTTAAGAGATTTTCTTAAGAATAATTGTTAAGCATGAGATGTTGTAAATATGTAAATGGTTTGGTGGCTAATATTGGATGTACCTGAGGACATTAAAATTATTCGCATAATTACTGGCTTAATGGGATCAACTTAACTAACGAAAGATTAGTCAATAATGGATGTACCTGAGATTTTGAACATTAGGGGCTAGGTAAAGGATTGAACCTCACATGAGATGTGATGGGCAAGGAGTTGCTCACTTATAGTTTATTGTAATTCCAATAATGGATGTACCTTAGGATGATCAATAGAATTATAAGAATTTAATTACCCACTAGAAATCCATCCAACTAGAATTTTCGTTTTCTACTTTGGAAGTGTAGGATTCGCTAAGTTAGTGGGAGGACCAATTTGATTAAAAGACCATAATCATTTTGGTTAATTATATGATACATTTACTAATTAATCTGGTTATTTTCTGCAATTAATTTTCTGATAATAATGAGCACAGAACAACCACCACCATCCAATATCCTTACAAGGATACTTGATCGCAATAGGTTGACAGGACCTAATTTATCTGATTGGCTAAGAAATTTGAAACTTGTCCTAAACCTTGAACATATTGGATATGTTCTAGACTCATAGGTTCCTGGTCCCTTACCTCCAGAGGCGACACAAGAGGAACATGAAACTTTGGACAAGTGGAAGGAGCATGATATGAGAGCCAAGAATTACATGCTTGCTTCTATGAGTAATGAGATACAGAAGCAGCATGAGAACATGCAGAGTGCGAGTGAGATCCTGCTTCACCTACAAGAGTTGTATGGTGAGTATAGTAGGAATGCTAGGTATGAGATATCTAGGCAGTTGTTCCGCATGAGAATGTCTGAGGGACAGAATGTTGGGGATCATGTCCACAAGATGATTCAGCTGATTGAGCAACTGGAACATCTTGACTTTAACATGAATTTCCAATTGCAGACAAATTTGATCCTTCAGTCCCTTCCTGAGTCTTTTGGGAATTTTGTAACAAACTTCCATATGACTAAACAGGAATGCACATTGGCTGGTTTACTCAACATGCTGGTTATTGCCCAAAAGAATATGCCGGGCAATAAAGGAAAAGAGGTAGCTTTGATTGCATTTTTTTTCTGCTGGAAAGTCCAATAAGAAGAAGGGCAATAAGAAAAAGAAACCTCAGATTCCTGGTCCTTCTAAGAAAATAGCTAAACAGAAAGGGAAGACTAAAGCTGATGGAGGCAAAGGAAAGTGTTTCCACTGCCAGAAGGATGGGCACTGGAAAAGGAACTACCTAGAGTATCTTGCTTCTCTAAAGGACAAGAAGGATACACCTTCGGAAGGTATGTCCATATCTTGTTATTTAGATTCTGATGATACTCATAGTTCATCTATAGCTTGGGTTTTAGATACTGGTGCAAATTCTCACATTTCTTATGATATGCAGGAACTAGTAAATAGTAGCAGCTTGCGTTCTCGAGATGTTAGACTCTGGATTGGCGATGGCTCAACTGTTAAAGCTTTAGCCATAGGATCTAAATCTTTTTACATGTCTGGACATGTTTTGTGTTTGGATAATATTTTATATGCACTTGATGCTTTTAAGAACATCATTTCTATATTTAGTTTGACAAAAAATGGCTATGAATTTTAGTTCACAGATGATGTTTACAATATTTATTTTGGAAATAAATATGTTGGTTCGGGTTATATGAATGATGGTCTTTATTATTTGGATAATAATGACAAACACAAAATGAATGCAAGTGATCTAGATGAATGCAATGCCATGGTGAAAATCAACTCAAGTTCAAAATATATTTGGCACTTAAGGCTAGGTCATGTTGCAGAAGATAGGATTACAAAACTGGAGAAAATGGGAATTTTATCTTCATTGGGCTCTGAGCCTACTCCAACTTGTGAATCTTGCCTTCAGGGTAAAATGACTAGATCACCCTTTGTGGGACAAGGCTAAGAGATGAAAATATTTTGGAGCTAATACATAGTGATGTATGTGGTCCATTTAAAGAAATGGCTAGAGGCGATTTTCATTATTTTATTACCTTTACTGATGATAAATCAAGGTTTGGGTATTTGTATTTGATGAAATACAAACATGAATCCTTTTAAAAGTTCAAAGAATTTAAATCTGAAGTAGAAAATCAAACAGGAAAAAGTATTAAAGCTCTTTGATCAGATCGTGGAGGTGAATACTTGAGTACTGAATTTGATGAATACTTGAGAGAGCATGGCATTGTTTTCCAGCTGACTCCTCCAGGAACACCACAGCTGAATGGTGTATCTGAAAGGAGAAATCGTACCCTATTGGATATGGTACGTAGTGTGATGAGCTATACTGATATGCCAATCTCCTTTTAGGGATTTGCATTAGAATCAGCTTTATATATTTTGAATAGGATTCCATCAAAATTAGTTTCTTCCACACCTTATGAGATATGGCATGGAAGAAAACCAAGTCTTAAGCATGTTAAGATTTGGGGTTGTCCAGCTTATATCAAAAAGCTGAACACTGATAAATTGGAAACCAGATCAGAAAAGGGTCAATTTATTGGATATCCAAAAGATAGTTTTGGATAATATCTTTATTTGCCTACATCACAAAAGGTTGTGATAAGTAAAGATGCCACATTTCTTGAACAATAGTTTGTTCAAGAAGGAGGCAAAGGAAGGCAAATAGAGTTAGAATTAGATAATTCTAATCAACCAACAGATTAGATAGATATAGATCCATCTAGTCAACCTACACCTATTGATGAAACATCTACAGCTGTTCCTCGTAGAACAACTAGGGTATCTCACCCACCAGTGAGATATGGTTTCCTTCATGAACAAGAACAAGAGTTGTCTACTCATGAAGAAGTTAATCATGGAGATGATCCACTTACCTATGAAGAAGCTATAGCAGATATAGACTCTTCAAAATGGATTGATGCTATGAAATCTCAGATTGATTCCATGTATAAGAATCAAGTTTGGGATCTGGCTGACCCACCCGAAGGTATTATACCTATAGGGAACAAATGGGTTTTCAAGAAGAAAATTGGTTCAGATGGAAAGGTGGAGACCTATAAGGCAAGGCTAGTAGCGAAAGGGTTTCACCAAAGGCAAGGAATCAACTATGAGGAGACTTTCTTGCCTGTTGCCATGCTTAAATCAATTAGGATTCTATTAGTAGTAGCTGCATATTATGATTATGAGATTTGGCAGATGGATGTCAAAACAGCTTTTCTCAATGGATACATTGAAGAAAACATTTTCATGAAACAACCTAAAGGTTTTGAATCCCAAGATGGTTCCAAAGTATGCAAGCTAAAGCGATCCATTTATGGGTTAAAACAAGCTTCGAGGAGTTGGAACATCCATTTTGATGAAGTCATTAAGTCATTTGGCTTTATAAAAAATGAGGATGAGCCATGTGTATATAAGAAGGTTAGTGACAGTGCTATCACTTTCCTTGTCTTATATGTGGATGACATTCTGTTGATGGGTAATGACACAGGCATGCTGACAACTGTAAAGGTATGGTTATCAAATACATTCTCCATGAAAGACTTCGGGGAGATAACCTATATTCTTGGGATTCGCATCTATAGAGATAGAGCGAAAAGAATAATTGGTTTATCCCAAAGTTTATACTTGGAAAAGGTGTTAAAGAGGTTTAACATGCTTGATTCCAAGAGAGGATTGTTACCAGTGAGACATGGTATTCACCTTTCTAAACAGATGTCTCCAAAGACACCTGAAGAAAGAGATAAAATGGCCAAGATTCCATATGCTTTGGCTATTGGAAGTTTGATGTATGCAATGTTGTGTACTAGGCCGAATATCGCATATGCTATTAGTTTGACTAGCAGGTATCAATTCAATCCAGGTTTGGAACACTGGATAGCTGTCAAGAATATCCTTAAGTACTTGAGAAGAACTAAGGATTTATTCTTGATATATGAAGGTGGAGACTTGCAATTGGATGGTTATACAGATTCTGATTTTCAATCAGATATCGATGATAGAAAGTCTACCTCTAGATATGTGTTCATTTATAATGGAGGTGCAGTCAGTTAGAAGATTTCCAAACAGAGCATAACTGCAGATTTCACTACTGAGGCTGAGTCTATTACTGCATCAGATGCTGCAAAGGAAGCTTTTTAGATAAAGAAGTTCATGACAGAACTTGCAGTAGTTCCTTCCATTGAGTCGTGATTAAATTTCCTTTGTGACAACAATGGAGCGATCATCTGAGCTAAGGAACCTTGGTCTCACCAGAAATCCAAACACATAGAAAGGCGCTACCACATTATCAGAGAAATAGTTGGGTGAGGCGATGTAGCCATGCAGAAAGTAGGATCAGCTGAAAATCCAGCTGATCGATTCACTAAGCCTATGTCACAAACTCAGCTAGACTGACATCTTGAGAAGATGGGTCTAAGATATTGTAATGAATGGCTCTAGTGCTAGTGGGAGATTGTTAGTAGTATGCCCTAGAGCATATCATTTAGTATGTATCTTGTACATATTTTATTAATAAAAAGCATTTTCACTTTTCCATTTATATAATATATTTATGTGTAATAGAAAAGGTCCATTGATATTTTATTAGAAATTCTATTCTTAAGTTGTTAAGAATATGAGTGACAGTATTTCTAGCACAAAGTATCATAAATTGGTTCACAATCGAGGATACTTCACAATAAGGACATGACTTATCCAGAAATATTATAATCATGTTTGTTCCCAAGTTATTTATATGAGATGTAAATAAGATGGAATGGTGAGTCTCATGCCATATAACAAACATGATAAACACTTATACATGATAAGTAGGCCGAACCAGTGACATTTATGACAAGCACATGGAGTTTACTCTTGTCAATGTATTATCATAAATCATATTAGTGCATATAATCTTTAGACCTGAGATAGCACAATTATCTTGTATATAGGTGGTTTGAGTTTGATACTGCTTTCATACTTGTACTATGTATGGGTATATGGGCATGTGTTGGCTCCTACTAGTTATATATGGAGGTAGGTGTTGATCAAGATAGAATTTGTTCCTTTAAGTAAATAGGGATAAAATCCTATATTCATTTAATTGTTCTTGATGTTTCAAGTTCCTGGCCAGGACAGATAGATTTAATCAGAAAAAAGTTTCTAATGAGAAAAATCTTTTTAATCAAGAACTAGAATTAAAAGAGAACATAATATTCATAGCAAATGGGGTTTGACATAAACCATGACTCCAGCTCGAATTGGGATTTTGTAACAGAGAGAGAGATTCTAGTGCATGGTAACATATGATTATAGGTTCATTTAAGGTAAACCTTATTACTAATTGGGTGGCTATGACATGCTATGCTAGGTGTTAACCATGGTCTATGAGGTGCATAAAATGATTTAGAGAAATCGTTTATAGTAAGAAAGAGTTCTGATGATATTAAGAGTTGATATCATGTCTCATTGCCAATTAGTGATGAGTCTAGTAAGTTACACACATACACAAGTAATCACCAAATTAAATATGATTTAATTAATTAATTAAAGAGTTTAATTGATTAATTAAATAGGTTTGGTTTGCAATTAGATTACAAAGTCCCTAGCATGGCTTGAAACCAAATCTAGGTTATTGGATATATAGTATAAGTTAAATTTATATTTAAAGTACTTAAATATGAATTTAATTAATGAGAAATTAATTAATAAAGAGAAATAATTATTTTGGGTTGAGAACTCAAAATTAAGACACAGGGGTATTTTGGTCATTTCACAAGGTGACATGTGGCACCATGAGATGGTGACACATGGCACTACACATAAGCTTGCCATATGTCTTTTAATTATGTAAGATGATCAAAGTCAAGATTAAATATAGGTTTGACACTTGGCACAATATGATTGGGTCAATTAAACTTAGAGCTAATCAAAAGGTGACATGTGGCAAAGGTTTTAAGTGGTGACCTAGCTATATAATGTGTTGTTATGAAAAGAAAAAATAATAAGCTGCTCATTCTCTTTGGTGCCGCCACCCTTGGTTGCCTCTCCCTTCTCTTCTTGTTCATCTCTCATCAATTCAAAGAGATTAGCAAACAATCTCTTGAATTAAAAATACTAAAAATCGTTTCTAGTGTCCTGTTTACATCTGTAATCTCTCAAAAGGTAAAACTTGATTTTCTAATTGATTGGAAAAGCTTTAGAAGTTGTTCAAGGGCCTGCCATTGGTGATCTTGGTGTGGACAAGCTAGAGGAACAACACCTGGTGTCCTAAGGTGCATCCCAAAGGTGCCAAACACACTGTAGCAGAACTCTGAATAGACCCTTCTGCAGTAGTAGGAGCTAGCCCAAATCTATGGGCACTAGTGTAGTCCTTAGCAAGATGCCCCGTACCTCCACAGTTAAAGCAAGCTCCTATTGTCCAATAGCATTCTCCCCCACGAGTCTTGCCACAGGTCTCACAAGGGTAGGGAGGATATGAACCCCTGGTCGACTGCTGACCAGACCTAGGTGGTCTCTATCTGGAGAATCTACCCCTTTCGAACCTTCCACCTCTACCTCTGCTTGGTCCCCCAAATTTTTTTCCTCTTTCTAGATGCACCACTGGGACTTTACTCAACTGATTTTTCCCCTTTATCTTTCTCTAATTTCTCAATATTCTCTGATTTTTCTTTCACTGGTACCCCTTCTGACTCGACCCTTTCTAACTCAAGTGCCTGAGAGATGAGCTCAGAGAAGTTATTGTGTCTGAATCCCACTACTTGCATCCTCAGACTGGGCTTCAAACCGGTCTCAAATCTCTTGCACCTTTCTCTGCTGGTAGACAGGAGACTCCTAGCATAGTGGCTTAAGCAGGAGAACTCCCTTTCATACTCTGCCACTGATCTGTTGCCTTGCTTCAGACTCATAAATTCTTGCAATTTCTGATCCACATATGCATCTGGGACATATTTCTGTCTGAACTCTCTGTTGAAGTTGTCCCAGGTCAATACTGGCGATTATGCCAAGCTGTGGGGGATGGTCTTCCACCAGTCATATACATCCCCTGGTAGTAGCGATATTGAATACTCAAATTTCAGTTCATCTGGGCAGTGCAGCTTCTTAAACACTCGGTCCATTCTCTCCAGCCACTTCTCTGCCTCTAAAGGGTCTACTGTACCCTTAAATTCTGTCGCCCCATATTTCAACAGTTTGTCATATTGTCTGATTGGAGCTTGAGGTTGCACCACAGGAGTTTGGGATGGAGCTTGAGTAGGCATACCCCCAGCCATCTGTTAAAACATAGCAGCCATCTGCTGGGCGAATTGTGCAAGAAATTATGGCATTTGTGGGGCTGGTGCCATTGACCCACTAATATTTTGGAGAGCTGGGGCTTCCCCTTGGGCCTCAGCCTCTACCGACTTCTCAACAGAGTGATCCCCTTCTTCCATTTCAGTCTGGAGTTAGGATATCTCCTGAATAAATAACACAAGTAGATTCCCTCCGTTAGTTCATATTTATGATGTAATGCACTGTATGTAACAATAAGGACATTAAGCAGTTGTACTAATCAAAGAAAAGACACAAATTCACAAATCAAAACATACTTCAAAATATTCGCTCTGATACCACTAAAACATGTCACACCTTACCCCTCTGTAAGGCATAACATGATCCCGTAGAATACCTAATGAACTACAGAACTTCACCTGCTGATAACTCATTAAGTACCCTACAAAGGATTTTAAAAACAATTTTATTACTTTTTGGAAGTGGTGAACATTTTCTTACATTTAATAGAAGTTTAAAAGCTAGTTAAAATTTTTGTCCATTTTTATTCGTCCATAAATTTTAGAAAAATTTCGGCAGAGTACCGTTTATATTTTAAGAAAATAGTTCTTCAAAAACCTGTAAAAATACTTCCTATAATTCTTTTCATCAAAATCCATCACTACTACAACACAATCAACACAAATTTTCCCAAACTCCAAAATTTTAAACAATTCTCAATTCAAATGTCATAAAAAATAATACTCAATAATTCCATTCATTTTTCATTAAAGTAAAAATAATTTACATTCATCAACCAAACTTTACATTAGCAATTCCCAAAATAATATTATTACAAGCTCTATACAACTGCTCAAGACCAGTTTATACATGTACATACATTTACATACACCAAAATAAGTATTATAATCAGGGTATAAAATATACCAGACAAAATTTCAGGGATATGGCTCCAAGATTCTCAGCAGCTCACTCTGCTACTCCTCTAGTCTCTATATCTGCAATAGCAATAACAACTATCGCTGAGTACTATGACTCAATGGTGCACAACATACTAAAATAATAGTTTATGCATAAATCAAATCACTTTTATTCAAATATTGAACTGAACATGAAAAACATATACAAAACATGATTTATAAATTTTTAGTCCAAACAATTTCATTTAGGAAGTCTCAAAACGAATTTCATAAAAACACACAGTTATATCATGCCATTCAGAATAATATTCATCTCAATAGCCTAAGGCTTATGAGAAATCACAAGGCTAGCTAGCTCAAACTATGGGTACCCATTCAAATTTCTTCCTCTACTGGCACACACCTCAACACTTCAGCCAGAGAGGGAATCAAAATTCAAAACTAATTCCTCCCACTAGTCATGCTAGTGAGACATTCAAATATATGGTCATGACACTGTGGTTTCAAAACTATCTTAACAATTTATCAAATATTTATTGCCATTTCAAACAAATACAAGTAAACTTTCATCAATTTAAGCTAAAAGCATAACATACATTTCATGCACTTTGCAAACAAATTTTAAAGAATATTCATGTTATGCACAAACCTTATGCGAGTCGCCTCTTGGCCTTGACTCGATGCCTTAGGTTCTTGCCCGGTATTTTTTTCTACTGAAGCACACAATTTTACAGTGTTTTAGTATCATAATTTATCATAAGTCCAAAAATAAATTCAAATATATTCATATCTAACTTTAATATGCTTAACTTGACGTTCTTTAAAATTTGTATTTTGGGGTTACTATTCACGATACTATTCAAGTCAATTTATTGACTTTCTAATGCTTAATGGGTATGGGAATTTCAATTTCACCCCCATACCACATTTTGGTTACCTAATTTGTAGGTTTTAGTTGGTTTCTCAAATTTTAAGTCTCTTAGGTGAAATTTCAAAATTTCAGATTTGGTGTCCTGTTTTGGACTGTTCCATTGGTCAAGTTGCTGTTGAAATTTGGCTAAGTTTTCTTCATAGAAGTTGTTCCTTATTGTCTTAATTTTATTTCCCTTTTTGAATCACTCCATTTGGAGTTTTGTAGCCTAAGTTATGGCCATTTGAACATGGCTGGCCAAATTTAGTATTACCTAAAATTCTGGGCATTTTCTGGATTTTGGTAATTTTTGTACATTGACTGCATGTGAGTTTTTGGACAGGTTATGATCATAATTTGGGTTTGTTTTCTTCATGAAAGTTGTAGGGCTATGTCTCAACTTTCTATCGGTATAACATTCAGGTCATTTGGACCTTCCTAGACCAAGTTATAGTCATTCTTTCTCCTTCAATCTTCTTTTCTAATTGGGATAATAAGGTTTGATGGAAAATTTTGGGGAATTTAGGGTTGGTTGATGGGATCAAAAGCTTGAGATCAAGCTTTAATGGTGAAAACCATAGAGAGAAAGTGAGAGTGAGGGTGGCCGGCTTGGGTGAGGGAAGATGAGAGTGATTTTTTCTTTTTCTTTTCTTTTGAATTTTAGCTTAATTAATACATAATTATCCCACAAATTTCAATTTTTAAATATTAGATTTATTGCATCATGCTTATGTCATGCATGATGTAAATAAACTTTCTCAATTTTCTTTTGCATTTATTTATTTATTTTTTTCATTAGTTCTTTAATTTAATTCTTGATCCCAAAATTTTCTTTTCTCCACTTTTATTGGACAGCTAGGTCAGGAGTCAGCTCTAGGGGTGAATTGACCAAATTGCCCCTCACCGGTTCAATCCGATTTGTAAGTTATTCGATATTTCTTCCGGATCCCTAACCTAATTATTTGACTTGCTTAACAATTCTTTTTTGTGATTTTCTCTTTTCCACTGTGTTCGCAATGGTCCTAAGGACCGCAGTGTCACATTTTACGATTTGAAATTTGAGTTTAGATTGACCTCGCAGTCATTCCTGAGAAGGTCACCCATCGCTGTGACTCCCGGCTCATTTAACTTCTTGTGTTCTGTTTTTCTTATTTATACTTAACTATTTGGCAATTACTAATTATTTGCATTCAGGCCTTAACTAAGTGTCTTAGATGTGGTTCTACTTCTCTTACTTGTCCGGATCGACACCGGTCACCAAAATAGTGAAATATATCAGGCTATGCAAATAGGAGTGTTACACAAACTGTCCTTCTATTTGTGGGTAAAAAGCCGTACTAAAATTCAATTGTGTGCCAAGTGCTTCCAGAAATTTCCTCCAGAACTGAGAAGTGAACTGGGGCCCTTTGTCAGATATTATGAAAGTAGGAATCTCATGCAATCTGACTATCTCACATATGTACAACCTTGCATACTAAGCAACAGAATAGGTGGTCTGTACAGGCAAAAAGTGAGCTGACTTGGTCAGACAGTCCATAATCATCCTTATAGAATCATACCCTAAGGTAGTACGGGGCAATTCAGCTACGAAGTCCATGGTGAGCAACTTCCCTAATGGCCTCTGATGTTCAAACTTTACTTTCTGACAAGCTAAGCACTTAGACACAAAGTCTGCAATGTTTCGCTTTATACCATTCTACTACTACCTATCCTTCACATCATGGTATATCTTTATACATCTTGCATGAACATTGTAAGGTGTATAGTATGCCTCTTGCATAATTTCATTTCCTATGTTGTCCACATCTGGTACATATACCCTAGAGCCTTGCATAAGGGTACCATCTCCATAAAACCCAAATTCACAATATTTTCCTTACTGCACCTTTTCCATAATCTGCATTAATTATGGGTCCCTATGCTAGCTGTGACACCCCTTACCCGTCTACAGTGTAGCAGAGCAAGATATGCCACACAGTGTAGCGGAACACCATATTTTATTTCAATCATTTTTATTCTTCCTTAATTTATTTCTTCATGGATATGAAGTGCAATTTGTGAAATTTAACTCATTTAATTCATTTATTGAAATTATAAATTCATTTGGGGTTCCGAAAATTTTATAGAAAATCCGGTGGAGTATCAGCTAAAAATGGATAAAACAGTTCTTCGAAACCTGTGAAAAACACTTCCAATAATTTCCAATCATTCTCAAACTCTATTTGTATCACATCAATTTACAACAATTTCTTAACAATTCCTCCATTTGTCATTCATTCATTTCACATCATCATCAGGCTCAAATCATAAATAAATTCTCATATGTTATTTATAAACACAAAGTTACAAATACTTACATTAATACAAAATTATATTACATAGGTTTCAAATATACATAATAAAATAAGAGTTTAATTACAAAACTTACAAAAATCACAAAATACAAAATGGGACCTAGTGTCCTACCAATGCACTGTAATATGTGCGGTGACAAGGACACTATGCAGAACTGTGAACGGCCTTACCCAATCTGTGGTCTACTGGGCCCTCTGTCCAAATCTTCAGTACCTATGCATTACAAAAGCGACACGCTAAGCATAAAGCTTAGTGGTGCCAATAATACAAGAAAATATAATATGTAAATAAAAATAATAATTTCCTAGTTATTATGTTCATAAAAAAAGAATAATTACTAACTTATTGTTTAGTCGAGGGCTAATTACATTTTATGATATTAACTCCTTCATGCATTTTGTTAATTGTTTTATTGATTATTTTGAGCTTCTTTATTTTATTGTAATCGTTCTTGATCTTTATCATAATATTTAATTTCCTTATTTTCTTTAATAATCAGTTCAATTACAATTATACTTTTCCATGCCCAAGTAACCTATACAAATTGACCGGACTAGATAAACAGGTAAACTAGCACTGGGTACCAGGTACCTCGGGCCGTCACACCATCGGTCACAATGTGTCTCCTGGTGTGCAAACAGAATGGCTAATAAGCCATAAAAGCAATAAGGCATATAGCCAAGTATAACATCATAATCAGTATAGCCATAGGCTATCATATCACAGAATGGCATAGAGCCATACATCATACGCAGTACTGCTATCAGAATCCTAATGGTATGTCAACCTATCCAAACCAATCACATTAGGCCTACTAGGGAATATTACAAAGTCATTTCTTAAATATTTGTACTTTATATGTAAGGTTACTATTCATTTTATTAGTCAACTAAAATGTTGATTTTTTCATAGATAATAGGTATATTGGTTCAAATATCACCAACATACCACATTTTGCATTCTAAAGTTGTTGGCATTGGTTGCCAATTCCATTTCAAAGCTTAGTGTTAGTTATTCACAATTTTCAGATTTCAAGTACTAAGTTTACTATTCCATTGGTCATTTGTACAGCAGGAATTTGGCAAAATTGTCAACACAAAAGTTGTTCCTTATTGTGTCTAGTTACATTTCTTTTTTTGAATCACTCCATTTGGAGTTTTGTAACTCAAGTTATGGCCTAAAAACCATAACTGGTAGGATTGCAAACTTTTCAGATTTTCTGGACTGACCAAATCTATAGTATTTTGTGCAGTGAATGCAGGTCACTTTTTGAACGTATTATGGTCAAAATTTGGGTTAGGTTTCTTCGTGAAAGTTGTAGGTCTATATCTCAGCTTTCGACTGGTAAAAGTTCAAGTCAATTGGACCTTTCTATACTGAGTTATGACCAAATGAATAGACACTATTCATTTGGTCATTTTGCCCAGGCAGAATGCAAGTCACCCGTATTAGGGCAATTTTTTGGTCAACTTGGTTTGGTTTTCTGGGTAGGGTTTCTTCACCAAAGTTGTGCCATTATGTGTCTAGTTTCATGTCCAATTATCCTTGCACCAATTAAACCTATACAACTCCATTTATAGCTGCCCAAACCTATTGGACTCACAACCAGTCTTGCAGGTCACCAAGGGCAGCATGCCTAAACTCAACTCCAACATTCTTACTCACTTCATTTCCTAATCAAACATAGCCAAATGGTCACTAATTAACCATTACAACTTTATTTTATGTCCATTTTCATCCACCACCAAAATTAAATTTCAAAACCCTAACCCTAATTGACCAAGCCTCCAATTCCTGCATCTTACTCCTAATTTGCTATACTAATCATATAATTTATACTAGGGGCAGCTAATATGTCACTTTAAATCAAAGAATTCTCCTAACCCTAACTCATGTCAAGGCTGCCAAAATTTCATGGAACATAGTCATGCTTCATTAATTCAATTTTTATTAAATTTTCAACTTAACTTAGCTCAAATTCATGTTTAGAAAGATGTAAAAGCAAAGAATATGGCACTAACCTCATTGGTGATTTTCTAAGCTTGTTCACACCTCAATTTCTTTCACTTTCTCTTCTTCTAATTACTGTCCAAGTCTTGCTCTAGTGGTAAGGGAAATTTTTAATGAAGGAAGGATAAGGTTTTGAGGTGAATTGGAGTGAGAAATGAAGTTTGGCAAAGCTCTAATGGTGGAAGGGAGTGAGAGAAACGGCTGGGCTATGGGAGGAAGAAGAGTGCAGTTTTTTCATTTCAATTTTCTACCCATTTAACTCATTTTAAGTGGTTAATAGACACGTGTCACAATGTGATTGGGTGAGAATGCTTAGTGACATAAACATGAGGTCAGAATTGTAATTTTAATTCATTTTCTTTTCTTTTCTTTGCTACTCATTTTCAATTCAATTTTTAACAATATTTATTCATATTTTAGATCATAATAATTATTTACTTAACTGTACAAGTCGGTCAAAAATCATCTCTGAAGATGAAATGACTAAAATGCCCTCCGTTTGGCTTATTGAGCCAAAATCATCTGTATCGATTGAAAAAATTTTCTAAGCCTTTTCTTGGCATTCTAATGCCATAGAAACCTCAATGACTCTTCTCTGAAGTCCCAAAAATTATTTTATAAATTTTCTCCTGGGTTTAGGGCTCCTAATTGTAAGGACCGCAACTTCCCACTGGGTTACCCATCGCTAGAGCACCAGCTCATTTAACTTGGTTGTATTTTATTTCTAAAATTTTTTCTTAATTTTTCTTACACTTATTTGAGTTATTTATGACTCCTCACTCTAGTCTAAATATTTTTCCATACGTTCTAGCTATTCAAACCAACACTGATCACTGGAACAGTAGAATGTGCGGAATTGCTACAGTGAAGGTGTTACACTAGCAAACTCTAATTCTTTTCTGCAGATCCGGCCATACTCTGAAATGTGCCAAAAGTGCACTCGAAGTAGTTATATTCAACATCAAACCTTGATCCATTAGTCATGCAACTCTTACATCAACAATCTTTTTTTTTGTTGTTATATGTGTCAAGCTACCAGAAGACTTTCTACTTAAAGCATCTACCACCATATTTGCTTTACCTAGGTGGTACTGGATAATGTAATATAGTCTTTTAGAAGCTCCATCCATATCATCTGCCTCAAATTTAAATCCCTCTGCTGAAAGATGTACTTTAAGCTTTTATGGTCGGTGTATATCTTATGTGTTTTACCATACAGGTAGTGCCTCCAACTTTTTAGTGTAAAGGCAATAGCTGCCATTTCTATATTATGAGTGGAGTAATTCTTCTTGTGCTTCTTTGATTGTCTAGAAGCATAAGCCACCACTTTACCATACTGTATGAAAACACACCCTAATTCAACCCTAGAACCATCACAGTATACCATATACCCTTTTCCACTCACCGGCAAAGTTAACATAGGAGCTAAAAATAAATAGTCGTTAAGCTTTTGGAAGCTTTCCTTACACTTATCTAACTAGAAAAATAGGACATTCTTTCGAGTCAACTGTGTCAAAGGAGCTACTATCCTGGAGAAGATCTGCACAAAGTGCCTATAATAACCTGTTAGGCTTAGAAAACTTCGCATCTTGGTGATTGTACTAGGCTTAAGCCAATCAGTTACTACTTCAATTTTCTAAGGATCCACTTAAATGCCTTCACTTGAGACCATATGTCATAAGAATGAAATACGTTCTAGCCAGAACTCACACTTTGAAAACTTAGCATACAACTGATGCTTCCTCAAGGTTTGCAACACCATCCTTAAAAGCCAAGCACGTTCTTCCTCAGTTCAGAAATATACTAAAATGTCATCTATGAAAACAGTGATAAATTGATCTAGCAATGGCTTAAACACTCATTTATTAGATCCATAAAGGCTGCTAGTGCATTAGTGAGTTTAAACGACATCATCAAGAACTCATAATAACCATACCTTTTCCTGAATGTTATTTTTACCACATCCTAACTCATTCTCAGCTAATGATAGCCCGATCATAGATCTATTTTAGAGAAGCATCTTGCTCTTTGTAGCTAGTTAAACAAGTCATCAATTCAAAGAAATGGATACTTATTCTTAACTGTCATCTTATTCAACTTGTTTGTAGTCAATGCATAACCTTAATGACTCATCCTTCTTCCTTACAAACAAAATAAAAGCACCCCAAGGTGATGTGCTTGACCAGATAAAGCCCTTGTCCAGAAGCTCCTGCAGCTATTCTTTCAATTCTTTTAACTCTGCTGGTGCCATCCTGGAGGATGGTATAGAAATAGGGTTTGTACTCGACACAGTATCTATGCAAAATTCAATCTCCCTTTCAGGTGTCATCCCAGGAAGCTCCTCAGAAAAAACACCCTTAAATTCCCAAATAATAGGTATATTTTTCATATAAGTACCTTCAACAGATGTGTCCCTCACTAATGCAACATAACCTTGACAACCACGCCTTAACATCTTTCTGACACTTATGGCTTACACTAGATTGTATAGAGATACACTCCTGTTATCATCAAAGCTAAACTCTTTCACTCCAGTAATATGGAAATACATCTTTTCATTATTTCTTAATCCTAACTTGATTGCTGACTTCATTACTTCCAAAATTCTAACTCTGCGATTGTTTTTCACTAGCACATTCACCACATAGTATCTACTATAGTACTAACCTATTATTCATTTTATGGAACACAAACCATTCACCATGGATGATTCTTTTTGTATCTCCTTCTTAACATGACCATCAAAACATTGTCGTTCCCTACCATCCTTTATAGGGAATTACTCTTCATGATTAGATAGGTATTCTTGAACATATAATTTCCACCTAAACTATCATGGTAGTGAGAAATGACTGTTGTACTACAGTCCCAGACAAGATACTTTATGCATTCATTCTTCTTGATATAACCACATCTATTGCCTATAGCTTTCTAGACTTCAGCTTTAAATTTACCTATATCTCTTGATCCTCCTCTTCAATTTTCATCATCTCTTCATAATTATTGTGCTCTACCTACAGGATTTCACTGCATCAACTCCTTATTGTACCACTGCTCTGCCTGGCATATAATCTCATAATTTACTCTATTTATTTACACTCTATTTGTATTTCAAACCTAGTATTATTATCCTGTGTCTCTGTTTTCTATGGTATTCTAAAAGATACCTCTTACTATCAAATCCTTATAGAACTATCTCTAGTCTTATATTCATTACTTTGATCTTTGTACTTCTTAGTGACTTGTGAGTAACATTTATACCTGTCATGTAATCTACTATTATTCTATTACCTATTATTAAACTATCACTCATATTTCCTCACAAAGTTACCCAGTTGGTCATACTGAAAATACTTGCCTAACTCCCGATTACAGACTCCAGGTCTCACCATTCTGAATTCTAACATCAAATCTTTGTACCATTATCTCTCATTTTTTTCTCTCATCAGGTATATTCGAATCTATTAGGTTGAGTTTTATTCAACTTATTACATACTAACTTTGCTTCTTTATCTGATAAGATAGTTTAAGTTACCATTGCACACCCTTTGGTTACTACCTATTTTGATTGTATATTTCATCTAACTTTTCTCACACTATTAATAATCTAAAAGGTCCTTGTCGCATTGTCCCTTATTCTACCTTAGGGATAGAAAACAGATACAGTCTATTCCAACCTATGACTCTGAGCTTCATGTTCTGGCTCCTAACACTACACCAACTATGACCTGCTTTGAGTTCTGCATTTTTGGATTCTATACCATGACAAACATTCTCCTCTGATCCTGACTCTACTTTTTTTAATCTTATCCTAATTTGGGCATTTCAGTTTATTCTTTAGCCAACTCCTTTTATCTTATCCAAATCCAAACTTTGACTATTTTATCCTTTAGCTTTATCCTGTTTCTTGACCTGACTGTCATGTCAAAAACTTGTATCTTTTTACTATCTCTACCAAGTCATCTACACATTAATTTTACTCAGAATTGGTCTCCTGACCACTTTAGCTAGTACTTTCACTAGCATTTGGGTTATGCTGCATCCATAACCAACTGTCTAAATTTTCATTTCTATACTCCCCTATTTATTAGCATTCTGTAATTTGTTTTCGCTGAGTTACTGCCCTTAACATTATTTTGTTTAGAGTATACTCTTATCTTGAGCAATAAGAAGTTGAAAAGAAACTCAAGGAATTATAGCCATGCATTCACTGTGTGATCTCTATTCTTATCTTTTAGACTACATACTACCCTTTAGTATCTTGAGGAGGGGATCTGTAGGGATTCTATTTTCCCATTTCCACTCAATTGGTCAAAACTTAAGATAATGGATACCATAACCTACACCATAACCTACCATTTAATTTACCTATTTTTCATCCATCATTATCCAATCACTTATGATTCCTACAATGGAACTTATACCCTCTCCAGGGTACCTGAGCCAACTACTCTCTACTACTCTCTACTACACTCTACAGTCTCATCTGGGACACTATTCCATAGGTCACCATTGCTAGTAGTAACCTTCTGTCTCTCCTGAATGGATAAGGCCACCCTACATTATAATTGACTACAAAAGAACTACATCTATCACCTTTCCAGAACCAAGTCAGGCTATTTGCTCTCTTATCATACTGCAAACTCCTTAAAGCGTCATTTCATAGGCTATGAACATCATTCATAGTATCCAATCTCCTTTTAGGGGAGTAAAGTCATACTCTATACCTTGCTGCCACAAAAAGAAGATACTATTTTTACTAAACTTTTGGCAAAACATCCATTGTAATGCCAAACTGTCCAAAACCCCATATCGGAGACCAGATGGTCTCACTCTACAAGTGCTATCTTACTTTATGGCTATACTAAAACATCTAATATTATGGTAACTCCTAATGTAACTCTAGCTCATGCTAGAGTAATTGAGTCATCGACTCTAGTTACCGCTTAATTGGGACCTTCGATATTCTAGTTTAAGGGTTTTAAACCCCTAACTAGGAGTCCCAAACTCCTTTGCAAAAATAAAACTCTATTTTGGTATATTCATACTAAAACAAAAGCTAGCTACAAACATTCGCATAGAACACATTAGGGACGCACATAGTTTTACACAATAATCCCATGTCGGGACTGTAATTTACGGCTTACCACATAAACAATGAGAACATTACATAACTCACTACGGTACGTCCCAACAGATTAAGTTTTCTAACCTCTTATCTCTCTTTCACCAATTGATACCATAAACTGGCCCTGACAAGGCTGTCCACTAATAAATGCTAGCAATGGTACATTTATCTCTATTTAGGGTAGTTGTACTACCATAACTCACATTTATGTACTCGTGTCTTACATTAGATAGGCATGCTAATTAGGCCTATTTTGACAGAAACATGACATTTCTTAGAGTACATATCCCCTTGGCAGACCTCAATATGTCTGCTAGCTTAAGTTCACATCACGATGTACTCCATGAAGACTGAGACACTAAACTGAAGCACTTTTACACTACTCAAAGAATAATGCAAAATCTAAAAATAAGGAGTTACAAAAAAAAAAAAAAATTGAAACAGGAACCTATACTCTGCATGCGACAACCCCACAGGTACACACTTTCTCATGAACCTAGAGCATAAGCTCTAATACTAACTTTGTCATGACCCATTTTCAAAGTTGAATCGGCACTAGGATTTCGATCAGCATAAGTCTCCCAAAACTCGTAGTAAGCCTAACTATTTCTAGCCCAACCATAAAATTCATAAATATAGTCTAATTTCAAGAAATTAAATGGGCTGAGTTTGGCTATAAATTGGACTATCTAATGGGGAGCCTTAACTCACTCAAGCTATAAACTAAAAAACAAAAACATTGAGAGCTCAGCTTACTCTCACAATCTTTAAAGCAGATAAATAATTAAATGAGAGTTCAGCTCCCTCATCCCAAGGAATGAATATCTCTTGCATCCAAACATTTTCGCATAAATAAGGTAACGACTCCAAAAGTTAAGTTAGTACAACCCTAGATAAGAATAATACACTATTAGTACATGCGGAGTTTTAGAATTTAACAAAGGATAATAAAAGTAAACTGAACTTTTCTAGTTTAACCTGTGAGAAAAGAAAGCAGGTTATTTTTAATAAGTCCACTTGTCACTTGAGCAAAAATAGTTGAACAGGGGTGAGAGTTCAATTCATAGAGTAAGATATTGATTTTAAATATAATTTTTATAACTATCTAAACCAAATACATTCATATGTATGAAATGTAACATACACACATAATTTCAAACAATTCAAATAATATTCACACAAAAGATAATTTAGAGCACTAATACACTCATGTGCTACATCAACATATATACATATGGGAGTTGATCCCCTATACAGCTCTCTTAATTTTAATACCTATCAGCAAGGTCAACTCAAGCTAGACTTTCTCTTAATAATCCAAGTGCGGGGATTAGCAAGATTAACTCAAAGCTATACTTACTCCGATTTATCTACATATAAGGATCAGGTCCTAGCAAGTCAAGCTCCAACCGCGACCACCCATTCTACCCATATCCATATCCACACCACACGCATGCTAACACACACACACACACACATGCACACAAAGCTCCAAATTATCTTAAAGTGACATCCTCAACAATTTCATTAATAACATATGCAACATAAGGGCGTGACTAGCATTCAATTACATATATATATATATATATATATATATATATATATATATATATATATATATATATATAATAGGTCCTAAGTATACAGAAAACTCTGCCAAATTTTCAGCATAAACTTAAAGTGGCTTAGGCTCTTTGGTTCTTTGTTTTGATTTAATATTGATAAATTTCTTGAATATGATTGTTGAGGTAATCCGAGTTAACTTTTCTCATCTTCTCAGCTGCCTTAGTGACATTTGGATAATTTGTAAGTAGATATTGATTTTATTCATAATTACAATATTATTATTATATATTCAAGGCATGCTCATGCATTCACTTTTATATATATATATACATATGTATATATGTATACATATATATATAAACTCTGCCAAATTTTCAGCATAAACTTAAAGTGTCTTAGGCTCTTTGGTTCTTTGTTTTGATTTAATATTGATAAATTTCTTGAATATGATTGTTGAGGTAATCCGAGTTAACTTTTCTCATCTTCTCAGCTGCCTTAGTGACATTTGGATAATTTGTAAGTAGATATTGATTTTATTCATAATTACAATATTATTATTATATATTCAAGGCATGCTCATGCATTCACTTATACATGTATATATGTATACATATATACATGTATACATGTATATATGTATACATGTATACATGTATATATACATATATATATATGTATACATGTATACATGTATGTATACATGTATACATGTATATATACATATATACATGTACATATATATATAATAATAATATTGTAATTATGAATAAAATCAATATCTACTTACAAATTATCCAAATGTCACTAAGGCAGCTGAGAAGATGAGAAAAGTTAACTCGGATTACCTCAACAATCATATTCAAGAAATTTATCAATATTAAATCAAAACAAAGAACCAAAGAGCCTAAGACACTTTAAGTTTATGCTGAAAATTTGGCAGAGTTTTCTGTATACTTAGGACCTATTCGACCTGCAAAATAACTTAATTAACACTTCTCAATCTAAAAGGCCTCACACCTACAACACAACAACTACACAATGCCCATCCTTGGCCTGCCAAACCAGTCAATTCTCACTTAAAATAATTATTTAAAACTTCAGGACATTACAAAATAAGTTCTTTAAAATATTTTTAAATTAAAATTGAAATTATTTTAAAAATTATTTTTTACCTTTCAATTGTAACATTAAGACAAATTATATAATATATCAAAAGCATTTTTTAACTTAAATAAATATAAATTTATTCTTCATAAACTATAAAAATTTATATTATATTCATATAAAAGTGTTCAATTTTAATATTCGAAATGATTCTAATAATTTACCTAAGTTTGAACAACTCTTAGACTTTGTTTGTTTAAGGGTAAGTTCACTCAAGAACACAACTTCTTGAAACAACTTCATGCTATACATGGTCCGCTATTGAAACAACTTCTTTCAATTTAAGGGGAAGTGACTTATTTGCCTCATGAGAGTATATTATTTTTTGGGAAGTGAACTTCCTAAAAAAATAGGGAGTTTAGACCAAAGAAAGCGCAATTGGTGGATTCAAAGGGCGTATTCCGTCCGTGTCAACTTATTGATTGCCGATGGTCAGGTCATTACTTAGGGTATGTTTGGAAAAATATCTTTTTTAAAATGTATTGAGTAGAGAGAATTGAAACAGATTTAAAATTAAATTTAATAAATTTTAATTATCATAAAACTAAAATAACAAGTTAATTTTTTTAAACTTTTTAATAGAATTTAAAATATTTTTTTAAAAGTAATTTTAACTCTCAAATCTCAATATTAAAGAGTCAAATAATCAATTCCTTAATAAGATTTTATCCCGTTAAATTATATAATTTTAAATTTAATTTACTCATATTTTCATATTCCTAATCAAATTACATTTTTTATTAACGAAAAACTCTATTAAAACTATAATCCAATTACATTTTTTTTATTAATAAAAAACCCTATTAAAACTACAATTATTAAAGGACGGCCGCCCAATTCATAACAAACTCTCTTTCTCTTCCCTCCTTTTCCATTTTATAATATCATTTCCATCGAACTATATGCCCTTGTCTAGTTGCAGTTCAAAGTTTAACAGGTGAGAATTGATTTATAAAATCCTATTAATTTATAATTTATATATGTTTTAATTTTAATTGATATGATTTTTCCATTTCAAATTAAATGATTGTCTGACCACCTTTATTACTTTTATATTCATGAATCAATATAATAAAAATAAAAATAAAATAAGAAATCTTGTATTGTCAAACATGATAGACGTTTCTAAAATAGCATTGAAATCTAAAATGTTCCCTCGGGTTTTTTTTTTTTTCTTTTTTTTTTGAGAGTCAATCTCTTCTTCTACTGTTGGTGTCTAGTGGCTGTCCTCTGCCCCTCTGAGCAGGGGACGATCCTCCTTTTCTCTGTCCAAAAGTGGGTTTTTCGCTTCCCACCTCCGATTGAGGTTTTGCGCATAAATAAGACTGTTTTCCTCTTTTGATTGCGGATCTAAGCGTTCATAGTGAGGGACTGGGGTTTAGATCTGCTTTGTAGTGGCATTGATTAAGCTTTCCTCTATGTTGATTGTGCTTTGGCTCTAGAGATGGGACTTTATCTGTTAGGGTATGGAGGAAGAGACACCTTAAGGGTATAATTGCTAAACCCATTCCAAGGCTTCCTCCTTTGAGCTCTGGCTCTTCTACTACAGCTTTGTCTTCCTAATCTTTGGATTCTTGCACCATGGCTTGAGTGCTTATTGTTGTGTTAAATCTTAGTTTGGTTGCTTGGTTTGGGTGCTTTAGAACCTGGGGTTAGGGGTGAGCACTATTTAATTTGAATCGAATAAATTAAGCCGAAACGTATTAATTTTAAAATTTGATTTAATTTTTAAGATAATTAAATTTGTTTCGATTTTATATTTTAAGAATTTTAGTTATTTCAATTTAGTTTGGTTTTGAGAAAAAAAATCAGTTAAACTGAACCTAACCAAATTACTTTATTGATTTTTAAATTGATATATTTCTATAGGGAATTTATATATTATATGTAATTTTATGTATATAAATTGTTTCATTTCATTGATTAATGGTTATTAGGCTCAAATCAAGGTCCAAATTAGACCAAATAACTAGAAAATCAAGTCTAAATCATTTCATTGATTAATGGTTATTAGGCTCAAATCAAGGTCCAAATTAGACCAAATAACTAGAAAATCAAGTCTAAATTAAAAAACCAATCAAAACTCAAAAATCAGTCGGTTTGAACCAAACCAAACTAAAATAGAGCGATTCAGTTTGATTCGATTTTTCATTCATTTTAATTCAGTTCGATTTCTAAAATATGATAATTTGATTAATTTGATTTTGATGGTTCGTTCGGTTCAGTTCAGTTTGAACCGAATGCTCAACCCTACCTAGGGTGCTATGTTTTTAGTCGATAATGCCATGCATAGACTTGGGTTTGATCTTTAGTATGTTGTCTCTCCCTCCGTCGAATGTTTCGGATGAAGTTGTAGCAAATGCATGGTGGCAGCATGGATCCTAAGGCTACTAGGGGTTTGCAGGACTAATCAAAAACTAACTTATTAGCTAGGGCTTGATTTTTTGGACTGGGTTTGTTTAGTTGGGTTGGTTTAATTAAACTAGTTTTTGGTTTTTGTAAGCGATGGGGTCTTTGGTTTTCAAATCCTTTACAGTTGTATTGGGTTATTCAAGGCCCCTAGTCTTCTATCTTTTGATAAAAAAAAAAAAAAGAAATGGATAGGCGTCATTAAAAGATAATCATTTATTTAAATCTATGTTTATTGAACTTAACAATGAATTTTATAAGGTGATTAACTTAACAATGAATTTTATAAGGTAATTAAATTTAAATTTCTAATGAGAATCATAATTATATGATCATTTAGTGTGCCCTAATATTTATTTTTAGGTGAAATTTTTATCAACTTGAAGTGTTGGTAGGTGAAACACAGAGATAAGGGGACAAAAACAACATTGCATAGATTCTAGTATCATTTATTTCTCTAAAATAAAATCTTACAGGTTCTCCCTGTGACCTAACGAAAATCTAGAGAAGTCCAGTTTGGGAAAGGACTAGGAATGAACTCCCAGCTATATATGAACCACTGTAGCTTCATTAAATTTGTCATTGCAACATGATCTTCAATCTTCAAAACATCTCATAATTAGTCAATCTTTAACACTGCTTGGATATGAGTACCATTTACTTCTCTAAATCATTTAGCACTGTGTTTTCAACTCTCTAAAATTTCTATTATTTAACATATCTCACAATTATTCTTCACGTTCAAAATTTAAAAAATTATTATTTATTAAAATAATTTCATTGAGGACAAAATAAGAGAATAAACAATTTAACTAAATTTGGTTTCGAATTAATTTTTTTTAATATAATATATTAAAAAATTAAATAGTAATAATAAGGATATTCTTGATAATATTAATGTTTTTATTTATTAAAATAATTTCATTGAGTACAAAATAAGAGAATAAAGTATTTCACTAAATTTGATTTTGAATTAATAATTTTTAATATAATATATTAAAAAATTAAATAATAATAATAAGGATATTCTTGATAATATTAATATTTTTATTTATTAAAGTAATTTCATTGAGCACAAATATAAGAGAATAAACTATTTCATTAAATTTGATTTCTAATTAATAAATTTTAATATAATATATTAAAAAAATTAAATAATAATAACAAGGATATTCTTGATAATATTAATATTTTTATTTATTAAAATAATTTCTAAATTTGATTTTGAATTAATATTTTTTAATATAATATATTAAAAAAATAAATAGTAATAATAAGAATATTCTTGATAAAATTAATGTTTTTATTTATTAAAATAATTTCATTGAGTACAAAATAAGAGAATAAAGTATTTCATTAAATTTGATTTCGAATTAATATTTTTTAATATAATATATTAAAAAAATTAAATAGTAATAATAAGGATATTCTTGATAATATTAATGTTTTTATTTATTAAAATAATTTCTAAATTTGATTTTTAATTAATATTTTTTAATATAAAATATTAAAAAAATTAAATAGTAAAAAGAAGGATATTCTTCATAATATTAATGATTTTATTTATTAAAAAAATTTTATTGAGTACAAAATAAGAGAATAAAGTACTTTACTAAATTTGATTTCAAATTAATTTTTTTTTAAAATATATTAAAAAAATTAAACAGAACTAGTAAGGATATTCTTGATAATATTAATGTTCTTATTTATTAAAATAATTTCATTGAGTACTGTCGACACCATATTTTGGCCGACCTCCCCCAAAAAAATCAATAGACTCTAAAGTCGATCCTCAGCACCAAGTCTTCATGTCGTTCAATTCATTACCGATCTCTCAAATCAATTACCAAGTTTCCTGGCTGGTCAATCACATTTTCGATCTCTCTTTGAAAAGAATCGAACCAATACCAAGTCTCCATATCATTTAAATCCTAACCGATCTCTCAAATAAATTACCAAGTTTCCTGGCTGGTCAATCACATTTCCGATCTCTCGTCAAACGAAATCGAACCAACATCAGGTCTTCATGCCATCCGATCCCCCTTTCATAAATATTGTGGATAGTTGTTCAATAAAGTTAAGGTTTTACTTCGGCTTAATGGTGCTTCCGATCTTAAGTGTTCAAATCAGGTTCCCAATTTTAATAATAAGTTCCGTTCAGTGTTTGTTTACAGTGTTTTACCGATCTCTCTTACATAGGTTAATAATTGCTTTCAAGTTGTTCTAATATGTTTAGATAATCAGGCGTTTGTGCAATTTGGATACTTTCCGATCTCATCGAGTCATTGAACAAAAAGAACTTCATTTCATTTCAAATTAAAAATATATACAATTCATTCGGCTGGAGGATCACCCCCAGCCTGTTCTACATTTTGCTCACCCTCTCTATCACCCTTAGCCTCCTCCTCGCTATCCTCTTCGTTTTGGGGAGCCAGATCCACCATCCAAGAAAAGTCCTCCTCGGGATAACGCTTCTTGAGCTCGGCTAAAAGGTCCCCATGGGCGTTCACATAAGCACCGGCCTCCCTTGTCACTGCCTCTTTTTCTTTTGGTTTGAGTTCGTCAGTAAGGCGAGCGACATCAGCGGCTCAGAGCGCTCGAACCTCTTCAAGAACATGAGCTTGCTCGATCAGTTTATCCTCGTAGAATTTCATCCACCCCTCAATTTCAGCTATGTAGTTTTGGGCGGATGAAAGTTGGGATCGGAGGGAAGCTGCTTCCTGACCGACCTTCTCGACCTCCTGCCTCAAACGGTGAGCCTTCTCCCGGACAATGTGTTGGTTCACCAAACTCTCCACGCTCAGGCTCATAGTCTGGGTCAGGATATCATCGAGACTATTCGGGGTCAGCCTATTCCGATCCTCCTGAAGGCAGATGGAGGCCCCCAAGACCTTAGCCAAGCCCGGATTCTCTTGACCAGTGCGGTTCTTCTCCAGCGATTGGATCAGGACTTGAGTGCCGCGGGAAAGGGTCCTCGCAGGAGGTTGAAAAGGACCCCCTTCCACACTCGAAGCAACCAGTGGAGGTGGTGGCGGCCCTTCATGTCGAGGGGGAGACCGAACCACTTCTATTTCAGGAACCGGCGGTCCTGAGGGTCGGGATGAGCCTCCTTGCATCTCCACTGAATCATGTCTGAGCGTTTGAGAAGCCTCGGCGCGTTTCATATCCTGTACCTTTCTAGAGACCTCTCTCTTACACTTTCGGCTCTCCTTGGAAGCCTCGCCGCTCGCCATACCTGCACAAAGGAAAAGTCAGTGAGTTCGCTAAGGCCTAGAGATCAGAGATGTAGAAAGTATCGAGGCTGAGGTCAGAGAGCTGAAGCCCGCGTTCTTCACCGGTAATCAGTTGCATTGTCCAATGATGCAGTTCGGCCGTCACCGCATCTAAACAGGAGAACTTCTGAGTGGCCGCCTGATCTTTCAGCTCCATCACCATTATGCCCTCTTCCTTATTTAGGGTGATGCGCTTCAGAAGTAATGGGCCCTGATGCAGCCAGCTACGCGAGAAACCCTCAAAACCGCTCAGAACCTTGCTCCTCAGAATAAAAAAGCGATTCTTCGAATTCTTCAGGAAGGAAGGCAGGTCAGTAAAAAGCCCACAATGTGGTTTCGCCTGAAAGAACCAGTATTCATCGTCCTTTCGACGAGTTAGCCTATGTAGCTCGGCGAACACCTTGCTGTAGGACTGAGTCCCTTAGCTCGGCAGAGACCTCTGAAGGCTACCAGGATCCGCCATGAGTTCGGGTGAACTTGAGCTATGCAGACTTGGTGGAATTTCAGAACTTCCTTGAGGAAGTCATCAAGAGGAAACCACAGCCCGGCTTTTAATTGCTCTTCGTATACCATGATCATATCATTTTCTTCGAAGAAGTGATCGACTCGGAGATCACCATGACACCTGATAAGCTCATACGAATAAGCCCGAAGGTTATATTCTTGGCTAAACGACTGCAGATCGGTTTCTTGAAGGATTGACGGCAGCTCGTCCACAGGAAGGTTTTCTCTCCCTGAAGAATGCGTTTGCCTCGAGGGTGCCACTTGTCCCCAGGCTAAAACGGAGGTTGTAGGAGGTCCAGATCGCTCGCTCGGTTCGACCACTTCGACTTCATCTGATGACCACGAGACGTGAACGGAAGGGGGCCTCGCCACTCTCTGACCCTTGGCGCCGCTCATTTTCAAAAAAAAGAGAAAATTTAAACTAAAAGAAAGATCACAACCCTTACCAGAGAGTGATCGGTGTCGGAAGAACTTGAGAAAATGAGAGAATTTTGGAATCGCTCGCGAGATCCTGAAAATGACATAAGGGAGCAACTGGCTGACCCATCCCCTATTTATACCCGTCTGAGCATTTAATGCTCACAGTGTCCTAAGCGGCGCATTGGTTACCGGGATTCGCCAGCTTTTTCTGACACGTCTCACAAATATTCCAGAAATTCCATAATTAAATAAGGGGAGATCGGCTAGTTAAAGACTGGTAGATTAAGGTAGTCGTTTAGAATTACAGATTGGCTAAGGGCTATTCAGTTAGGAATCGGATCGGATAAACACATCAGAGATCGGAAAATAACCAATGCAATAATAATAAAATGATAATTATCAAAATAAAATTTCATTTCCAAAAGGTCAGATTACATCATTTGGGCGATCCCAAGAGATCGGATTACATTTCCAAAAGGTCAGATTACATCATATGGGCGATCTCTAGAGATCGGATTACATTAAAGGTCAGATTACATCATTTGGGCGATCTCTAGAGGTCGGCAGTACATCCTATCTAGTAAAGGCCTATGTCAAAGCCTAGTCTCGTGGTTGAATCAAAAGATGTATTTGATCAGAAGACCGGCCATCGACATCGGATAGATGTACAGCTCAGATGGGGGGATTATGATTCTCATGATATTAAGAGAGATCGCCATCAATGTTATCGCTCGGAACCGAGCCTCTGTCGGGACACCCAATGTGGTGAGAAGCCAAATGAACTTTGAAGGGTAGTCACCAAAGATCGGAGGGAAATTGGCAGTCTTTTCGCCCTAAATCGATTCGCCGATTACATCGGTCGACCGATTCGAGGTCAAGACAAGCGATATTCTCGATCTGGGTCGGTAAATTAGTTCGATTCTCTCACTGTCATCAGAGGTGGCCATAGTGATTTTCTGATCACCGGGGTCATAAATTTTCAATCGATAAAAAAGGTGAACAGCCGAAAAAAGATCAAAAGCAACTATCATGGCCGGAATTGTTGCCGGAGCGGTTAGAACAGGAAAAGTGAGAAGTAAAGAGGAGAAAATCAAATGCGGAAGGGTTTCCTGTTGAAGGTGTATATATATAGAGAAGGTCCGAGCATTTATTGCTAGCAGAAAATGAAGCGGACGCCTCGGAAATCGAAGGAATAAATGCTTTGACTGAACAAGCCCGAATAAAGGAGAAGACTCTGGAATGAGAGAGATCGGGAGAGGGGCCCGGCATGAGAGATCGGAAAAGGATCGTGTCAGAAAGATCGGAAGGGAGGGGAGATCGGAAAGCAAAGAGAATAAGACAACTTCCAATAACTGTCGTCATAATCAGAGCCGAGGTAGTTAAAGCGTTACAGACGAGATCAAATCTCTACTGCATGCCTCATTTGCAGAATCGCCCACATTACTGACAGGCGCTAGGACGTGTCATGGCAATCTTGTACATCTCGATCTCCACCATTGATCTTACTTGTAAGGACAAGCTCAGAGCCCTTGGATCAAAGAGAAGACGACAAGACCGGCGCTTTTTATTCCCAGCCCTCGGATCGCCCTTGACAAGAAAATTTTGAACCGTCAGATTAGAAAAGAGAAAGGACAAATATTCTGAATAGGATCTCAGCCATTTATTTTGATTCTCTTCAATTCTCAAGCGTCAGATCATGTCCTTTAAAATCCAAACCTTCCATCTCCCTCAAAGAGAATCCTGACCCTTCATTGGAAGCACCTGTTCCCTATAAATACCTGCATGAAAACTGTTGAAGAAAAAAAAAAGGAAGAGGAAAAAGGGTGGTGATTATAGTGGAAAGGCTCTGAAAATTGATTCAGCTTTGCTAATCTGCTATTTTTAAGTTTTCAAAATAGAAAAAACTTCAGAAACCAGTTTTCTAAAGTATTTTCTTGAAAGGAGTGTTGGACACTGAAACCCTTTATTTTCAGTTTGTTCATTGCTCTACGATACCCTCTCTCAGTTTCAGTTCTGTTTTCATCATCTTTATATCCACTCATATTTTACAAGCTCAATCTCATTCAAGCCTGGTTATTGTCATTTTGGTCCGATTGCATTTTAACTTGGCGCTCTTCATTACAAAGCAAGCATTAGTCCCCAGACTATTAGCATGCAGCTCTACTATATTTGTGACTCCATAGTCAGTTCGATAGATCCAACTCCCTACAGGTAAGTGTTTGAACCGTTGCTTTGCCAAGTGCTCGTTTTTTTTATTGTATTTTCTTTGTTTTCATACTCGTAATGTTCGTTAAGTTTATGTTATGTTAAAAACTCCACGAAGGTGGTTATCCTCCTGAGTTTCCTTTTTGTTCATCCGCACATGTCATTTACCTTTTTCTTAGCCTTTATGACCTTCAAACGTGGGCATTTTGGTCTCGAGTAATGTATAGGTAGTTTGGTGAAATGTTGGTAGCTGTATCTTAACACGAAAGTTTCTTCAAAATAATAAAATTTTGGATAATAAATCAGAGGAGAATTATGAAGTCGAACCACTAGACTAGCTCAGAAGATAACTGGGCATAGTGGGGGATCGAAGTAAAGTCGGGTCACTGACTAGTGAACGGAAGAGATCGGATATTGCCTGTTAAAAGGTATGGGAAAGGTAATCACCTAGGAGATCGGAAAAGAAATTTAGTCTGTATCCCCTACATAGTTGTGAGATACTAACGGATTAATAGAAGCCCTGTTCGGGCTCTCAACGTTGTCGGATGTCAGAGCCTCTAGTTTAAGGTCTTTACGACATACGATCGCAACTAAATCTCAGGAGGTCGGGGGAGAGTTCTTACCCGATCCCCACTTAAACGAAAAGAGATCGGAGGAGAGTTCTTATCCGATTCTCAATCCAAATTTTAAATATTAAAAAGAGATCGGAGGAGAGTTCTTATCCGATTCTCAATCCAAATTTTAAATATTAAAAGAGATCGGAGGAGAGTTCTTATCTGATTCTCAAATCAAATTTTAATAAATATACAGAGATCGGAAGAGAGTTCTTATCCAATTCTCAAATCAAATTTTAATAAATATACAGAGATTGGAGGAGAGTTCTTATCCGATTCTCAAATCAAATTTTACTAAACATACAGAGATCAGAGGAGAGTTCTCATCCGATTCTCAAAATCAAATTTTAATAAACACGCAAAGTAATCCCACAAACGAAAACCACTACACAACATCGATTCACTAAGGTCGTCTCATTTACTTATGTATCTGGGTAACTTGAAAACTAGTGAAAAAATTAAACATTCCCTTTTGTCAAAGGGATTAACATCTCCATTCGAAACCCCCCTAACTATCGATTTTAATTTATAAAGAGCGTAAGGTTGAATCTACTCACCCTCATTGAGGGACGAGGTGGGGTGCCTAATACCTTCCCCACCCATTTACGGACCTCGAACCTAGAATCTCTATTTTTGAAGTGATTTCATTTTAATTTATTTTCACAAATGGTTTTCTTTAATTTCCATCAAAATTAAAGTGGCGAATCCTCACTCTTTCCCACTTCGGTGAGTGTTCGTCCAGGCGATCGCAAAATACCTTGCGACAGCTTGGCGACTCCACTAGGGAAACTTCTTTAACCCCGGTCCAGAGGTCCAAAAGCAGATTTAATTTTATGATCCAACCATAGTTAGGTGGGCTTAGTTTGCAAAATTCCTTATGTTAATTATGGTTATTTTTGCTAACCATTTTGCTTGTCTTATCCCTACAGCACTCTTCATCTAAAAAGGGAAAAAGAAAAAAACTCCCCCATACTGGGAAGAGGTAAAGGTGCCTCTTCGCACACTGAACACTCACAATGTCCTCACACACTCCAGCCCTATACCCGGGCTTTCTTACCCTTTTAAGAAAATAGGAGGGGGTCATGTAGCGGTACCCGTGGGTTTTACCCCGTTAGTATCCGTGAAGGCTCCTGCTCAGATTGAAACTCGTTCTATTTACTGTGATACCCGTGGAACTCTCCCGTTAGTATCATGGGGATAGAATGGGGCTCTACTGTTTGCAGTAGGGGCAATCTAGGAACCTATGGCTTTTAGAAGATTAGACCTCGAGCTAAACTATCACAATAGTTGGAAGCCATAGCGAACTACCTCATAAGATAGAACTATCCAATTAGGTAGCACCTATCCGGTATTAGGACTCTCCCTATTTTAGGACAAAAGGGGCATACTTGCTCTTACCCTATTTTGTTTGTGTTCTTATTTTGAGGGTAATCTTAAATCATACTGTTAGGAAGACCTACACATTTTCCTACTTTGATAAATGTGTAGGTATCACTCTGCCAACAGTATAATTCAAAATTACCTGAATTTACCCTGCTAACAAGTTTTTCCTACAGGCATCATCGAATTAAGGTCTGTGAAAGGATAAGCATCATTTTTAACATGGCATCCTCGAGTCAGTCGGCCAAAGAAGTTTTTAGACCAGAACAGAATGCTAAACCGTGGTCCGAACCGCCTCATAGTTCAGTGCCCCCACTAAGTGATGTCACCAGGGCACATACTAGCTTGTCACCTCCATTGGACCTAAGCAAAGTTGAGGTCAGAATGAACAGTCTTGAGGGTTTGTCTAATGGTTGGAGGTCATTTCCCGATCAGGTCAAGGCACGATTTGAAGAGAAATATGGGAGGATTGCGACCTTGATACGAGTCAAAGTCCAAGTTCCGGTATTAAAGGCCGTGCTGTCGGTTTGGAATCCCAAGTATGGGGTATTCTCCTTCAACGATATTGATACTACTCCCACTATAGAAGAATATCAGGCATTGCTAGAAATTCCTTATGCGGTGCAGAATCGGATCTACCTACACCTTGAGCATAGGCAGACCTGGAAACGGTTCGCACATATATTGGGGATTTCCCAGGAAGAAGCAAAGGCGAGAGAAACTGTCAAGGGAAACACGCATGGATGGTATTGGACTTATCTCAATAAGTGGTTGGATCAATACATCCAAAATGAACAATGGGAGCAAGCTTCGCCGGCGCTCGCTTTGGGGATCTATGGCCTGATCTTGTTCCCTGGACCTTTGGGAATCATAACCTGCAGCGTTGCGGAGATATTCTGGGTAGTAAAAAAGCAGAAGGTCAATCCAATACCGACAATTCTTGCAGAGACTTTATTGACCCTTACTTACTGTCGACAACAAGGCAAGGGGTCCATTAAGTGTTGTTCTCAATTGTTGCACCTCTAGATCATCAGTCACATATGCCCTATAGAGACAAAGGGGTTAACTTGGTATCTTGACCAGCCTCTTATCGAAAAGATGACCAGATTAGTAATCAGCCCAAAGGATGAGCTACAGTGGTGAGAACAGATTCTGAGCTTCAACAGCCATGACTACTGTTGGAAGAAATTATGGACATTGGGTCAACCCATTTTGTTCAGCATAGGGAGTAATTGTTCAGTGGCTCTAATTGGAGTGACTGGACACACAAATTACATCCCAGCATTAGTAATGAGGCAGTTCGATTCAACCCAGTCCGCAATCAGTATTGAAGAATACCACCGAGGTCATTTTTATCATGAGCTCGATAATGAAGAAGAATTGAAAGTAGCTCGCAAATCCTGGGAAAACATCACTATGATGGAAAAGTCGCTTAAAGGTCCAAGTGTCACGGGCAATTATCTTAAATGGAAAGGACACTTAACTGTAGATCCAACCAAATTTGAAGGCAGCGACCCTCGTCAAAACATCCTTTCAGAAAAGTTAGCGCTCGTTTGGCCGACTCTCTACAAAAGACGAATATCGAAAACTCGCAATTACAAGAACGAATAAAATAGTTAGAGGACCAACAGCAGATCCTCAAAAGAAAAGTAAGAAGGCTCAGGGAAGAGGCAAGGATCGAAAAGATGGGGTTTGAAGAGCAAGAAACACAATGGGAAAGGGAAAAGAGCTCTCTCCAAGCTGCAATGAAAGAAGCAGAAGTACAGAATGGCAAGCTACAAGAGAAAATGAAATACCAGGAGATACTCATGGAGGAGTATAAACAAGAAAGTAAAAAGAAGAAAATTGAACTCAAGGAACGAGTGTAGCTTATCAATGATATCCTGAAAGAATGTGCTAAAGAAAGGAAGTAAAAAGAAAAACAAGTCACTCTCTATCAAGAGCTAAAAGAAAATGTTGACCAGCTGGAGAGAATGATAGCACAGGGGAAACAAGAACTCCTACCTGAATCCGAGTATGCCCTGAAGACGTTCAACCCTGCCAGACAAGAAGAAAGGCTATATGAGTATCTCAGGAAATGTCATTACATTATAAAGAACCTCCCTGAGCCTAGACCAATGTAAAAATGCCATGTACGAATTATTCAATTAATGGAACAACTTTTGGGCCATTGTTTAGCAAAATTATGAATAAATAGTATGACCCCCATAGGAACCCCCTCGATAGGGTTATGCGAAAAATTGGATACGCCATATGGACAGGTATCATAGAAGCGCATTCAATCCAGTCATTCACCGTCGAACTATTGAACAATGTCATGATAAAATTGATGCAATTATTCTTCTGCATATTTCATTTTGGCTCCCAAATGCCACTGTATCCTTTGTCCAAACCAGGACCTTTAATTTTTTACAAAATTCGAAATTCATTAAAAACTTTTTTTTACTCCTTACAGAAAATCAACATTGCTTCAAACAAAGCAAGCCTGACCAGACACGCAGTTCAACCCAGACGAGTGTACTTAACAAGATCACGAACAAGAAGGCTAATGGAAGACCAGGAACAAGTCCAGAACCTATAAGGATAAGTGTCCGCGTCGAAAGACCAGGTCTCAGAGCTCATGAGACTAATGAGAGAGATGTCCCATAATAAGCCTGCCTCAGAGCCTAACTTACCACTACCTCCCCCACCTCCTACAACGATTGATTCTCATTATGCTTCAACTTCTTTCACCTTTCAGCCACCTATCCCGGATCTGACAATCACCGTCAATCCGGCTCCCCTGAATAATGACCCACCTTTCTCCTATTACCCGGCTATCCCAAATGTCGAGCCACACCCTTCAATCCTGATCCCTCAAGTTCATTCTGCCCCTCATCTCCCAACTGGGGGAGTATTTCATGCAGTAGGAGGGGAAAATAAGACGAGAGAAACTGAGAAGCTGTCCGCTCTAGAAGAGAGATTAAGAGCAATAGAGGGACTAAACATGTATGGTTCAGTCGATGTGGCGTCCCTGAGATTGGTGCCATATGTGGTGGTGCCACCCAAGTTTAAGGTCCCGAATTTCGACATGTACACCAGGAATTCAGACCCTCGCATTCACTTGGCCACTTATATTGCCAAAATGTCTGCCCTGACGGAAGACGATAGACTCCTGATTCACTTCTTTCACGAGAGTCTCTCCGGGGAAGCCTTAAGGTGGTGTATTCAGTTAGACATGAGCAAGTTACGCTCTTGGAAAGATTTGGCTGACGCTCTCCTGCAACAATACAAGTTCAACTGCGACGTTGCTCCCATAAGGAGAGACCTCCAAAACCTGGTGCAGAGAGACAGGGAAAGTTTTAAAGAGTATGCCCAGAGATGGAGAGAGAAAGCCACAGAAGTATATCCTCCGGTGACTGACAATGAACTATGCTCTCTGTTCATTGAGACGTTGAAGGCACCTTATTTCAATCTGATGATTGGGAACACCTCCAATAGTTTCTCGGACATCATCCAAGCTGGCTAGAGGATAGAAGCTAACTTAAGGATGGGACGACTGCAGGAGTTGACTGAGAATCCTGCCAAGAAAACTGCCAGTTTTGGCAAGAAGAAAGAGGGTGATGTGCACTCTATCACCCGACAGAACACCCAATTTTCATTACCTCCAAATAACTACCGGCCATATCCTCCCCTTCATGGCCCAACCATTGCAAATATTCTACCCCCTCTCCCAAATTATCCTCACCCATGCCCACAATATCCGCCACTGTCAACTTACCAACCCAGAGCTCCTCCATAACCCACTCAACCCAGACCACCCCAAAACAACCCAAGACCCCAAAGAAACCCTGATCCACCTCTTCCCCTCCCACTCAGCGAAATATACCGATACCTTGTCGGTATAAATCAAATATTTCCAATTCCCCTTGACCCAATTCAGCTGCCATATCCCAGGTGGTATGATGCCAGTGCCCGGTGTGAGTATCATGGAGGGGCACAGGGGCACTCGATCGATAATTGCGGGGCACTCAGGGGAAGGGTGCACGCTTTAATCAGTAACGGATGGCTGAAAATCGAAGGGAATGGTTCCCTCCCCAATGTTACCTCAAACCCCTTGCCCAATCATAGTACGGGCAATGGCGTAAATATGATAGATTCGGAAGGAGAAGGGTCAACCTTGGAGCTAGATCAACTGATTCCTCACTTTGAGGAAATTTTGACAACGGTAGTGAGGGAAGGTTACCTCCACCCCCAAACAACAAAGCCTGAAGATAATGTGGGATGCTCCTATCACGGGAGAGTGGCTGACCATGAGCTGCAAAATTATGGGGAGTTCAAACAAGAGGTCCAAAACTTACTGTCCCTCAAAGTTCTGAGATGCCAAGCAAGGTCGAAGATGGAGGGCGGAGTAAACACAGCCCGATTCGGCCAAAATACCTCCACTTCTAACCACAAAATGACCTTCTCTGCCCCAGCATCATTACCACCAGTAACAGTTATCCGAACCCCGCCCCAGCTCCCAGTCATGAACACCCATGCCGTACCTTGGAACTATAACTTCCAAGTTTTCACTCAAGGAGCATTAAGCAATACACCGGCTCCTAGCCTTGCTTCACCCTCAGCACCTCCTAAACCGTGCTTCACTCCTCATGAACACTTCAAGATGACTTACACCGGACCTTTTAGCAATGCTACTCCCCAATCAAACCCCTAGCCCGTCACTACCACAAAATCCTCCCCACTTGAGCAAGAAGTTGAGTTTATAACCCGAAGTGGGAGATGTTACAGGAGTGAAGAAAAGGAAAAGAAGAAAGGGAAAGTAAAAATGGGAGAGCCACCAGAGAATACGAAAGAGGAGGTTGAGAAAGAAGAGAGAGGAGAACCTGCTGGATCAAACGAAGAGGAGGAGATGTTGCTTCAAATAATGAAGCAATGTGAGTACGATGTTGTTGAACAGTTAAGAAAGACACCTGCTCGAATTTCACTGCTGTCACTGATTTTGAGTTCGGAGGTGCATCGCCAAGCCTTACAGAGGATCCTGGGTAAGGCCTTCGTAAACCCCGACATCACACCGGGGCAATTCGAGAAGATAGTGGGGCAAATTCAAGCATCCATTTTTGTCACTTTCTCAGAAGAAGAAATAGACCCTGTAGGCTTAAAACACACTAAAGCTCTACATGTAACGGTGAAGTGTAAAGGTTGCATAGTTGCCAAGGTCCTCATTGACAATGGATCCGTGCTCAACGTCTTGCCTAATGCCACCTTGGCCAGGCTGCCAGTCGATCGGTCAAACATGCGTCAAAGTGCTATGGTGGTAAGAGCTTTTGACGGCACGAGGAGAGAGGTATTGGGAGACATTGACTTACCACTCAAAATCGGCGCATGCACTTTCAACGTCACATTCCAAGTGATGAACATTGAACATGCATACACTATGTTACTAGGAAGGCCTTGGATCCATTCAGCAAATGCCATTCCTTCAACTTTGCACCAGAAGATCAAATACATTATAGACGGCAAAATCATCACTGTGAAAGGGGAGGAAGTAATGCTGGTCACCAAGCCTCAATCACTTCCTTATGTGGAAGCAGCTGAGGAATCATTGGAAAGCTCTTTCCAGGCTCTTGAATTACAAGAAACCACCTCCAGAAATGAAGGGGCTACGGCTATGGTAGCAAAGGTGATGCTGAAGAATGGGTATGAGATGGGTAAAGGGTTAGGCCCTACATTACAAGGGATTGTTGAACCTATACCAGCTATCCAAAAGGTTGGTCATTGTGGTTTGGGTTATGAGGAAGACGCCCTCATGGATGGACAATTCTGGATGAGAAGTATGCTTTGGGATCAAAGATTTGATCGGAAAATCGGGAAAATGAAGGTAGTCCCGAGAATCACAGAGGTCTTCACCAAATCGGTCATTGAAAATCCGGCGGAAATCGAAGAATCACCCGATGAACCATCCATCGATGTCATCCATCTCGATTCCTTGTATGAAGCTCTAGTCTCGCCAATAGCTGAAGGGCAAGAACTGGACAACTGGACGGCAGAGGACATTCCTGTACTCAATTTCGAGTAAAGTACTTTTGGTTATCAACACTTGATCATTTTGTCCATGGTGACAAGTGTAATATTGTAAATGGACCCTTTTCTTATGATATAAATATTAATGAATTAATAGCGCATTTTATGTCCAATTCTCTTTTCCTTTCCTTTTGAAATCCATTCTTATCATATGTTCCGCTTTTGTTTCTTCAGGACCATTCATCAATTAACACCTAATAATTCAATAGACTCAGAAATTTCTCCGGTTAATTTTGAAATCCCCATAACTGCCATTACTTCAAGTGATTCTGAGGAGGAACTCGTAGAAGAAAGGGATGAAAGAGATGAACCTTCCCTAGTGCCTTGTGGAGACGAAACACACACCGTGAATTTAGGCACAGAAGAAATAAAAAGGGAACTTAAAGTTGTGGAGAGTGCAGAATTAGAAGATATGGTCAGTCTGCTCAAAGAATTCCTGGACGTATTTTCATGGAGCTATGACGATATGACTGGTTTGGATCCTCATATAGTGACGCACAAAATTCCCCTGATTCCGGGAACAATCCCGGTAAAGCAGAAACTAAGAAAAATGAACCCTGACACGCTGCTCAAAGTTAGGGATGAAGTCAAAAAGCAATATGATGCTGGGTTTCTGGAAGTAGTCAAATATCCTCAATGGATAGCTAATGTTGTCCCGGTAATGAAAAAAAATGAGAGAGTTAGGGTGTGTGTTGATTACAGGGATCTTAATAAAGCAAGCTTGAAAGATGATTTCCCTCTCCCACACATAGATGTGCTAGTTGACAATGCTGCAGGATTGGGCAGATGTTCGTGTATAGATGGGGCATCGGGGAACAATCAAATCCCAATGGATGAGGAAGACAAGGAGAAAACTGCTTTCATCACTCAATAGGGGGTATTTTGTTACCGGGTCATGCCTTTTGGATTAAAGAATGCTAGCGCTACCTACCAACACGCTATGGTCACGTTATTCCATGATATGATGCACAAAGAAGTGGAGGTGTACGTAGATGATATGATCATCAAGTCGAGGGGAGGAGAAAGCCATGTGCAGGTGCTGAGGAAAGTATTCGAGAGACTCAGGAAATATCAGCTGAAATTGAACCCGGCCAAATGCGTATTCGGGGCTAGATCTGGGAAGTTATTGGGATTCATAGTAAGTGAGAAGGGAATAGAAGTAGATCCAGACAAAGTTCGAGCTATTCAAGAGATGCCATCCCCAAAAACAGAAAGGGAGGTGCGCAGTTTCCTGGGGAAGTTGAACTACATCTCGAGATTTATTTCCAACCTCACTGCTAAAGCTGAGCCTATTTTTAGATTACTCCGAAAGAATAACACCACTCAATGGGATTCCGTTTGTCAAGAGGCTTTCGAGAAAATTAAGCAGTACCTGTCAAACCCACCAGTATTGGTTCCTCCAGTTGCGGGAAGGCCGCTGATTCTGTACATGGCAGTCCAACAAAGCTCAATGGGATGTGTTCTGGGGCAGCATGATGATACCGGCCGAAAGGAGAGGGCTATTTATTACCTGAGCAAGAAGTTTAATGATTGTGAGTCAAGATACTCTTTCCTGGAGAAAACTTACTGCGCGTTAGCCTGGACAGCAAATCGGCTTAAACACTACATGTTGAATCATAAGACATGGCTCATCTCCAGGATGGATCCTATTAAGTATGTGTTCGAAAGCCCATTTGTGCTAGGAAGGATAGCCAAATGGCAAGTAATACTCTCTCAATATGACATTGTCTACATGACCCGGAAGGCAGTAAAGGGTAGCGTAATCGCTGATCTTTTAGCAGAGAACCCTATCCAAGATTATGAAGCCTTGGATTTTGAATTCCCTGATGAGCATGTTAACAAAGTCAGCGGCAAGGAAAAAGAGCCAACTGATGCATGGGAAATGTATTTCGACGGAGCTGTTAATTTGTCTGGTAATGGAATTGGAGCAGTGCTGGTATCCCCTGCCGGAAAACACTTCCCGATAGCTATCAAATTAAGGTTTGAATGTACCAACAATGTCGCAGAATACGAAGCTTGTGTGAGGGGACTACAGGCTGCCATCGAAATGAAAGTCAAGAAGTTAGAGGTATATGGAGATTCAGCCCTAATCATTTATCAAGTCAAGGGAGAATGGCAAACCAAGGATCCTAAGTTAATCCCACATCAGAAGTACCTATTGGAGTTGATTAAGAAATTTGAAGAAATCTCTTTCACTCACCTCAGTCGGGACAAAAATCAATACGCGGATGCCTTAGCCACCCTGGCTGTCATGGCTCAAATAGAAGAAGGGCAGACGACTCAGGAACTGCAGATCAAAGCAAGGAGTGAGCCAGCATACTGCTTTATGATCGAGGAAGAAACTGATGGTAAACCTTGGTATCATGACATCCAGGTCTACATCAGAACCAGGGAATTCCCACTAGGGGCAAGCAGAAACGAAAGGAGAATGATCCGGAGATTAGCTTTGGGATATTTCCCCAGTGGAGAAATCTTATACAAAAGGAGCTCAAATGGTGAATTATTGAGATGCGTAGATGCAAAAGAAGCAAAGAGGATCCTTTTCGAAACTCATGAGGGGAACTGTGCTACCAATGCTAATGGGCATATGATGGCTAAGCAAATCTTGCGACGAGGATACTTCTGGACTACTATGGAGAAGGATTGTATTGAGTACTTTTGGAAGTGTCACAAATATCAGATCTACGCAGATCCAATAAATGTCCCGCCTTACCAACTGTTCAACCTCGTCTCACCATGGCCTTTCGCAATGTGGGGCATGGATGTGATTGGTCCCATCAACCCCAAGTCATCCATTGGGCATAGATTTATCCTGGTAGCTATCGACTATTTTTCTAAATAGGTCGAAGCGACGTCATATGCCCATATCACGCAGAACACATTTCTCAAGTTCCTCAGAAATAATATCATTTGCCGGCATGGCCTCCCCAATGAAATCGTCACTGACAATGCCAAGAATTTGAATGGTCCAAAGATCCAAAGATTATGTGATCAATACAAGATCCGACATCTTAATTCCTTACCATACCATCCCCAGATGAATGGAGCAGTGGAAGCTGCAAACAAAAATCTCAAGAGAATAATCCGGAAAATGACAGTCACTTATAGGGATTGGCATGATATGCTTCCCTATGCCCTTCACGCATACTGGACTTCTATAAGGACATCAACTGGGGCAACCCCATACTCACTGGTTTACGGGATGGAAGCTGTACTGCCTATTGAAGTTGAAATTCCTTCCCTAAGGATTCTGAAGGAATCAGGGATTGATGAGTCGGAATGGATCCAGTCAAGGTTGGACCAATTAAATTTGCTAGACGAGAAAAGGCTAGCGGCAGCATGTCATGGGCAGTTATATCAGAGAAGAATGGCCAGGGCATTTGACAAAGGCATCCGCCCATGTGAATTACAACTAGGAGATCTTGTCCTGAAAAAGACGCTCCCGAATCAAAACGATCCCCGAGGCAAATGGTCACTGACCTATGAGGGACCCTACGTGGTTAAAAAGGCATTTTCTGGTGGAGCCCTGATCCTGACCCATATGGATGGTGAAGAATTCCCAAGACCCGTAAATGCTGACACTGTCAAAAGGTATTATGCATAAAAAAAAAAAATCTAAGGGTGAAAACCCGAAAGGGCGCCCTTAGAACCAGACAATGGAGAAATAAGGAAGAAGATATGGGACCAGGGAAGGAAAATAAATCATCGCGACATGAATCCCCGTTAGTAGAGTACTTGAAATAATGGCAGTTAAGAGACTTCAAAGTTAACTACAAGAAATTTGTGAGATCTATCCTTGTATCCTGTTTTTCTTTGAAATTATACCTTTTATTCCTTAGCCATAATAAAGTCATCCTTTCACTTTGATCTACTTTCCTCGCACATTTGCATTTTAAATCCTTTCACTTTGATCTACTTTGCTCGCACATTTGCATTTTAATTTATCTTTTTGCTCACATTCTAATATTGTTTTCCGTGCGCTATTAATTTGTTAAAATTTTATTATAAGATTAGGATTTGGATGTTGATAACCTCACGTAATTTGCTAAGAAACTTGCAGGGAATGGGTGAAAAAAAAAAAAAAACTACGGGTGAAAACCCGGAAGGGCGCTTCTAGCTGGATGGGCGGAAGGGAAAGTGAAAACCCGCAAGGGCGCTTTCTGCAAAACAAGAAGAAAGTTGAGAACAGAAAAAGGGCATCCAGGGAAGCGAGTAAGGAAAGGGAAGTTGTAGGACAAGTCTTGTAACTCGTCCTCCATTAATCGTCTATCTTCGTGATCCTGTTAAGTACACTTCGTCGCGGAAGAACTTCTCGTGTCAGGTTAGACTTGCTTTGTAAGTTGACTTTAATTTTTAGCATTTAAATTTCTGTTATCAACCTCTGGTTCCTTGATCTAAGTTGATTTTAATTTTCAGCATTTAAATTTCCTGTTATCAACCTCTGGTTCCTCGATCTAAGTTGATTTTAATTTCCAGCATTTAAATTTCCTGTTATCAACCTCTGGTTCCTCGATCTAAGTTGATTTTAATTTTCAGCATTTAAATTTCCTGTTATCAACCCCTGGTTCCTCGATTTAAGTTGATTTTAATTTTCAGCATTTAAATTTCCTGTTATCAACCCCTGGTTCCTCGATCTAAGTTGATTTTAATTTTCAGCATTTAAATTTCCTGTTATCAACCCCTGGTTCCTCGATCTAAGTTGATTTTAATTTTCAGCATTTAAATTTCCTGTTATCAACCCCTGGTTCCTTGATCTAAGTTGATTTTAATTTTCAGCATTTAAATTTCCTGTTATCAACCTATGGTTCCTTGATCTAAGTTGATTTAAATTTTTCAGCATTTAAATTTCTGTTATCAACCTCTGGTTCCTTGATCTAAGTTGATTTTAATCTTCCAGCATTTAAATTCCTGTTATCAGCCTCTGGTGCCTTGATCTAAGTTGATTTTATTTTTCTAGCATTTAAATTTCTGTTATCAACCTCTGGTTCCTTGATTTAAGTTGATTTTAATTTTCAGCATTTAAATTTCCTGTTATCAACCTCTGGTTCCTTGATCTAAGTTGATTTTTATTCCTGTCACCTACCTCAAGGGTCGCTGACCTAAATAGGCTTTAGTTTCCTAACTTTAATTTCGAAGTTCAAATTTTAATCGTCCAAAATATGAGTCTGAATCTTTACATAATCTCTACACGGGAAAATTTTTCCCTCCAATAGGAATTATGTAAAGAGGGGCAGCTGTCGACACCATATTTTGGCCGACCCCCCCCCCCCCCCCTCCCAAAAATCAATAGACTCTAAAGTCGATCCCCAGCACCAAGTCTTCATGTCGTTCAATTCATTGCCGATCTCTCAATTCAATTACCAAGTTTCCTGGCTAGTCAATCACATTTCTGATCTCTCTTTGAAAAGAATCGAACCAATACCAAATCTCCATATCATTTAAATCCTAACTGATCTCTCAAATCAATTACCAAGTTTCCTGGCTGGTCAATCACACTTCCGATCTCTCGTCAAATGAAATCGAACCAAAATCAGGTCTTCATGCCATCCGATCCCCCTTTCATAAATATTGTGGATAGTTGTTCAATAAAGTTAAGGTTTTAATTCAGCTTAATGGTGCTTTCGATCTTAAGTGTTAAAATTAGGTTCCCAATTTTAATAATAAGTTCCGTTCAGTGTTTGTTTACAGTGTTTTACCGATCTCTCTTACATAGGTTAATAATTGCTTTCAAGTTGTTCTAATATGTTCAGATAATCAGGCGTTTGTGCAATTTGGATACTTTCCGATCTCATCGAGTCATTGAACAAAAAGAACTTCATTTCATTTCAAATTAAAAATAAATACAAGTCATTCAGCTGGGGGTGATACATTTTGCTCACCCTCTCTATCACCCTCAGCCTCCTCCTCGCTATCCTCTTCGTCTTTGGGAGCCAGATCCACCATCCAGGAAAAGTCCTCCTCGGGATAACGCTTCTTGAGCTCAGCCAAAAGGTCCCCACGGGCGTTCATATAAGCACTGGCCTCCCTTGTCACCGCCTCTTCTTCTTTTGCTTTGAGTTCGTCGAAGGCGGCGACATCGTGACTCGGGCGCCGAACCTCTTCAAGAACATGAGCTTGCTCGGCCAGTTTATCCTCGTAGAATTTCATCCGCCCCTCAATTTTAGCTATGTAGTTTTGGGCGGATGAAAGTTGGGATCGGAGGGAAGCTGCTTCCTGACCCACCTTCTCGACCTTCTGCCTCAAACGGTGAGCCTTCTCCCAGACAATGTGTTGGTTCACCAAACTCTCCACGCTCAGGCTCATAGTCCGGGTCAGGATATCATTGAGACTGTTCGGGGTCAGCCTATCCCGATCCTCCTGAAGGCAGATGGAGGCCCCCAAGACCTTAGCCAAGCCTGGATTCTCTCGAACAGTGCGATTCTTCTCCAGCGAGTGGATCAAGACTTGAGCGCCGCGAGAAAGGGTCCTCGGAGGAGGTTGAGAAAGACCCCCTTCCGCACTCGAAGTAACCAGTGGAGGTGGTGGCGGCCCTTCATGTCGAGGGGGAGATCGAACCACTTCTATTTCAGGAACCGGCGGTCCTGAGGGTCGGGATGAGCCTCCTTGCATCTCCACTAAATCATGCCTGGGCGTCTGAGAAGCCTCGGCGTGTTTCATCCCCCGTACCTTTCTGGAGACCTCTCTCTTACGCTTTTGGCTCTCCTTGGAAGCCTCGCCGCTCGCCATACCTGCACAAAGGAAAAGTCAGTGAGTTCGCTAAGGCCCAGAGATCAGAGATGTAGAAAGTACCGAGGCCGAGGTCAGAGAGCTGAAGTCCGCGTTCTTCGCCGGTAATCAGTTGCATTATCCAATGATGCAGTTCTGCCGTCACTGCATCTAAACAGGAGAACTTCTGAGTGGCCGCCTGATCTTTCAGCTCCATCACCATTATGCCCTCTTCCCTATTCAGGGTGATGCACTTCGGAAGTAATGGGCCCTGATGCAGCCAGCTACGCGAGAAACCCTCAAAACCGCTCGGAACCTTGCTCCTCAAAATAAAAAAGTGATTCTTCCAATTCTTCAGGGAGGAGGACAGGTCGGTAAAAAGCCCACAATGTGGTTTCGCCTGAAAGAACCAGTATTCATCATCCTTTCGACGAGTTAGCCTATGTAGCTCGGCGAACACCTTCGCTGTAGGATTGAGTCCTTAGCTCGGCAGAGATCTCTGAAGGCTACCAGGATCCGCCATGAGTTCGGGTGAACTTGAGCTATGCAAAATTGGTGGAATTTCAGAACTTCCTTGAAGAAGTCATCAAGAGGAAACCGCAGCCCGACTTTTAATTGCTCTTCGTATACCATGATCATATCATTTTCTTCCAAGAAGTGATCGGCTCGGAGATCGCCATGACACCTGATAAGCTCATACGAATCAGCCCGAAGGTTATATTCTTGGCTAAACGGCTGCAGATCAGTTTCTTGAAGGATTGACGGCAGCTCGTCCACGGGAAGGTTTTCTCTCCCTGAAGAATGTGTTTGCCTTGAGGGTGCCACTTGTCCCCGGGCTGAAACGAAGGTTGTAGGAGGTCCAGATCGCTCGCTCGGTCTGACCACTTCAACTTCATCTGATGACCATGAGACGTGAACGGAAGGGGGGCTCGCCGTTCTCTAACCCTTGGCGCCACTCATTTTCAAAGAAAAGAGAAAATTTAAACTAAAAGAAAGATCAAAACCCTTACCGGAGTGTAATCGGTGTCGGAAGAACTTGAGAAAATGAGAGAATTTTGGAATCGCTCGTGAGATGCTGAAAATGACATAAGGGAGCAACTGGTTGACCCATCCCCTATTTATACCCGTCTGAGCATTTAATGCTCACAGTGTCCTAAGCGGCGCATCGGTTACCGGGATTCGCTAGCTTTTTCTGACACGTCTCACAAATATTCCAGAAATTCCATAATTAAATAAGGGGAGATCAGCTAGTTAAAGACCGGCAGATTAAGGTAGTCGTTTAGAATTACAGATCGGCTAAGGGCTATTCAGTTAGGAATTGGATCGGATAAACACATCAGAGATCAGAAAATAACCAATGCAATAATAATAAAATGATAATTATCAAAATAAAATTTCATTTCCAAAAGGTCAGATTACATCATTTGGGCGATCCCAAGAGATCGGATTACATTTCCAAAAGGTCAGATTACATCATATGGGCGATCTCTAGAGATCGGATTACATTAAAGGTCAGATTACATCATTTGGGCGATCTCTAGAGGTCGGCAGTACATCCTATCTAGTAAAGGCCTATGTCAAAGCCTAGTCTCGTGGCTGAATCAAAAGATGTGTTTGATCAGGAGACCGGCCATCGACATCGGATAGATGTACAACTCAGATGGGGGGACTATAACTCTCATGAGAATAAAAGAGATCGTCATCAATGTTATCGCTCGGAACCGAGCCGCTGTCGGGACACCCAATGTAGTGAGAAGCCAAATGAACTTTGAAGGGTAGTCACCAACGATCGGAGGGAAATTAGCAGTCTTCTCGCCCGAAATCGATTCGCCGATTACATCGATCGATCAATTCGAGGTCAACACAATCGATATTCTCGATCTGGGTCGATAAATTAGTCCGGTTCTCTCACTGTCATCAGAGGTGGCCATAGTGATTTTCTGATCATCGGGGTCGTAAATTTTCAGTCGATAAAAAAGGTGAACAGCCGGAAAAAGATCAAAAGTAGCTATCATGGCCGAAATTGTTGCCGAAGCGGCTAGAACAGGAAAAGTGAGAAGGAAAGAGGAGAAAATCAAATGCGGAAGGGTTTCCTGTTGAAAGTATATATATAGAGAAGGTCCGAGCATTTATTGCTAGCAGAAAACAAAGCAGATGCCTCGGAAATAGAAGGAATAAATGCTTTGACTGAACTAGCCTGGATAAAGGAGAAGACTCTGGAATGAGAGAGATCGGGAGGGGGGCCCGGCATGAGAGATCGGAAAAGGATCGTGTCAGAAAGATCGGAAGGGAGGGGAGATCGGAAAGCAAAGAGAATAAGACAACTTCCAATAATTTTCGTCATAATCAGAGCCGAGGTAGTTAAAGCATTGCAGACGAGATCAAATCTCCACCGCACGCCTCATTTGCAGAATCGTCCACATTACTGACAGGCGCCAGGACGTGTCATGGCAGTCCTGTACATCTCGATCTCCACCGTTGATCTTACTTGTAAGGACAAGCTCAGAGCCCTTGGATCAAAGAGAAAATGACAAGACCGACGCCTTTTATTCCCAGCCCTCGGATCGCCCTTGACAAGAAAATTTTGAACCGTCAGATTAGAAAAGAGAAAGGACAAATATTCTGAATAGGATCTCAGCCATTTATTTTGATTCTCTTCAATTCTCAAGCGTCAGATCATGTCCTTTAAAATACAAACCTTCCATCTCCCTCAAAGAGAATCCTGACCCTTCATTGGAAGCACCCGTTCCCTATAAATACCTGCATGAAAACTATTGAAGAAAAAAAAAAGGAAGACGAAAAAGGGTGGTGATTATAGTGGAAAGGCTCTGAAAATTGATTCAGCTTTGCTAATATGCTATTTTTAAGTTTTCAAAATAGAAAAAACTTCAGAAACCAGTTTTCTAAAGTATTTTCTTGAAAGGAGTGTTGGACACTGAAACCCTTTATTTTCAGTTTGTTCATTGCTCTGCGATACCCTCTCTCAGTTTCAGTTCTGTTTTCATCATCTTTATATCCACTCTTATTTTACAAGCTCAATCTCATTCAAGCCCGGTTATTGTCATTTTGGTCCGATTGCATTTTAACTTGGCGCTCTTCATTACAAAGCAAGCATTAGTCCCCAGACTATTAGCACGCAGCTCTACTATATTTGTGACTCCATAGTTAGTTCGATAGATCCAACTCCCTACAGGTAAGTGTTTGAACCATTGCTTTACCAAGTGCTTGTTTTTTTTATTGTATTTTCTTTGTTTTCATACTCGTAATGTTCATTAAGTTTATGTTATGTTAAAAACTCCACGAAGGTGGTTATCCTCCTAAGTTTCCTTTTTGTTCATCCGCACATGTCATTTACCTTTTTCTTAGCCTTTATGACCTTCAAACGCCGGCGTTTTGGTCTCGAGTAACGTATAGGTAGTTTGGTAAAATGTTAGTAGCTGTATCTTAACACGAAAGTTTCTTCAAAATAATAAAAGTTTGGATAATAAATCAGAGGAGAATTATGAAGTTGAACCACTAAACTAGCTTAGAAGATAACTGGGCATAGTGGGGGATCGAAGTAAAGTCGGGTCATTGACTAGTGAACGGAAGAGATCAGATATTGCCTGTTAAAAGGTATGGGAAAGGTAATCACCTAGGAGATCGAAAAAGAAATTTAGTCTATATCCCCTACATAGTTATGAGATACTAACGGATTAATAGAAGCCCTGTTCGGGCTCTCAACGTCGTCGGATGTCAGAGCCTCTAGTCTAAGGTCTTTACGACATACGATCGCAACTAAATCTCAAGAGGTCGGGGGAGAGTTCTTACCCGATCCCCACTTAAACGAAAAGAGATCGGAGGAGAGTTCTTATCCGATTCTCAATCCAAATTTTAAATATTAAAAAGAGATCGGAGGAGAGTTCTTATCCGATTCTCAATCCAAATTTTAAATATTAAAAGAGATCGGAGGAGAGTTCTTATTCGATTCTCAAATCAAATTTTAATAAATTTACAGAGATTGGAGGAGAGTTCTTATCCGATTCTCAAATCAAATTTCACTAAACATACAGAGATCAGAGGAGAGTTCTCATCCGATTCTCAAAATCAAATTTTAATAAACACGCAAAGTAATCCCACAAACGAAAACCGCTACACAACATCGATTCACTAAGGTTGTCTCATTTACTTATGTATCTGGGTAACCCGAAAACTAGTGAAAAAATTAAACATTCCCTTTTGTCAAAGGGATTAACATCTCCATTCGAAACCCCCCTAACTATCGATTTTAATTTATAAAGAGCGTAAGGTTGAATCTGCTCACCCTCATTGAGGGACGAGGTGGGGTGCCTAACACCTTCCCCGCCCGTTTACGGACCTCGAACCTAGAATCTCTATTTTTGAAGTGGTTTCATTTTAATTTATTTTCACAAATGATTTTCTTTAATTTCCCTCAAAATTAAAGTGGCGACTCCTCACTCTTTCCCACTTCGGTGAGTGTTCGTCCAGGTAACCGCAAAATACCTTGCGACAATTACAAAATAAGAGAATAAAGTACTTCATTAAATTTGATTTCAAATTAATATTTTTTAATATAGTATATTAAAAAAATAAATAGTAATAATAAGAATACTCTTGATAAAATTAATGTTTTTATTTATTAAAATAATTTCATTGAGTACAAAATAAGAGAATAAAGTATTTCATTAAATTTGATTTCGAATTAATATTTTTTAATATAATATATTAAAAAAATTAAATAGTAATAATAAGGATATTCTTGATAATATTAATGTTTTTATTTATTAAAATAATTTCTAAATTTGATTTTAATTAATGTTTTTTAATATAAAATATTAAAAAAATTAAATAGTAAAAATAAGGATATCCTTAACAATATTAGTGATTTTTTTATTAAAAAACTTTTATTGAGTACAAAATAAGAGAATAAAGTACTTCACTAAATTTGATTTCGAATTAATTTTTTTTAAAAAATATATTAAAAAAATTAAACAGAAATAGTAAGGATATTCTTGATAATATTAATGTTCTTATTTATTAAAATAATTTGATTGAGTATAAAATAAGAGAATAAAGTATTTCATTAAATTTGATTTTCAATTAATATTTTTTAATATAATATTTTAAAAAAATTAAATAGTAATAATAAAGATATTCTTGATAATATTAATATTTTCATTTATTAAAATAATTTCATTGAGTCTAAAATAAAAGAATAAAGTATTTTACTAAATTTGATTTCGAATTAATATTTTTCAATATATTATATTAAAAAAATTAAATAGTAATAATAAGGATATTCTTGATAATATTAATGTTTTTATCTATTAAAATAATTTCTAAATTTGATTTTAAATTAATATTTTTTAATATTATATATTAAAAAAATTAAATAGTAATAATAAGGATATTCTTGATAATATTAATATTTTCATTTATTAAAATAATTTCATTGAGTGCAAAATAAAAGAATAAAGTATTTCACTAAATTTGATTTCAAATTAATATTTTTTCATAAAATATATTAAAAAAATTAAATAATAATAATAAGGATATTCTTGATAATATTAATATTATTTTATTAAAATAATTTCATTGGGTATAAAATAAAAGAATAAAGTATTTCACTAAATTTGATTTCGAATTAATATTTTTCAATATATTATATTAAAAAAATTAAATAGTAACAATAAGGATATTCTTGATAATTTTAATGTTTTTATTTATTAAAATAATTTCTAATTTTTTTTTTAAATTAATATTTTTTAATATAATATATTAAAAAAAATTAAATAGTAATAATAAGGTATTCTTGATAATATTGATGTTTTTATTTATTAAAATTAATTCAAAGAGTACAAAATAAGAGAATAAAGTATTTCACTAAATTTGATTTCGAATTAGTATTTTATAATATAATACATTAAAAAAAATTAAATAGTAATAATAAGGATATTCTTGATAATATTAATATTTTTATTTATTAAAATAATTTCATTGAGTACAAAATAAGAGAATAAACTATTTCACTAAATTTGAATTCAAATTAATATTTTTTTAATATAATATATTAAAAAAATTAAATAGTAATAATAAGGATATTCTTGATAATATTAATGTTTTTATTTATTAAAATAATTTCATTGAGTGCAAAAATAAGAGAATAAACTATTTCACTAAATTTGAATTCAAATTAATATTTTTTTAATATAATATATTAAAAAAATTAAATTGTAATAATAAGGATATTCTTGATAATATTAATATTTTTATTTATTAAAATAATTTCATTGAGTATAAAATAAGAGAATAAAATATTTCACTAAATTTCATTTCAAATTAATATTTTTTAATATAATATATTTTAAAAAAATTAAATAGTAATAATAAGGATATTCTTGATAATATTAATAATTTTATTTGTTAAAATAATTTCATTGAGTACAAAATAAGAGAATAAAGTATTTCACTAAATTTGATTTTAGATTAATATTTTTTAATATAATATATTTAAAAAAAATTAAATAGTAATAATAAAGATATTCTTGATAATATTAATAATTTTATTTATTAAAATAATTTCATTGAGTACAAAATAAGAGAATAAAGTATTTCACTAAATTTGATTTTAGATTAATATTTTTTAATATAATATATTTAAAAAATTAAATAGTAATAATAAGGAGATTCTTGATAATATTAATTATAGTGATATTTGAGGTTATAAATTTAACTTTAAAATAGAGATCAATAAAAAAAATTTACAATTTTAAAGAAAATTTTTGGGTTTGACGTATTTTGCTAGAAAAATAATTCTTCCAATTATGGAAAGCTATGATTTACTGAGTTCATCTAAATTACAATAACCAAATTTTTTATATTTAGAAAAATATATAATAATTAAAAAAAAAAGATAATTCAACATGGGCAAAAAACAGTGACATTCTCTCTCAAGGACACAGTCTCTAAACCAAATCTACATTATTTGCCGAATATGGAAACTTCGCTTCACCTCTGGCAACGAAGACTACTCACCCGTGAAGAGCTTCAAGGAGATAAGGTTAGTATTTTGGATTGAGACAGTGAAGATGTGGACGATTGCCAGTTTATTCGGAGGAAAGGAGATAATGATCAAGAGACTATACTCTCCTTTTTTATTCCAATATATAATAGATAACAATACATTAAAACTAGTGATTTTTTAAGATGCTGTAACAATTAATGATACAAAAACATGGTGTAAGATGCATGCTATCATACACCGGATTCGTAAAGCGTTATATATTTAGAAAAATAATTTTTTTAAATATATTAAGTAGAGAGTATTGAAAAAGATTTAAAATAAATTTAATAAATTTTAATTATCATAAAATTAAAATAACAAGTTAATTTTTTAAATTTTTTCATAGAATTTAAAATAAAATTTTTTGAAAAGTAATTTTAACTCTCAAATCTCAAAATTAAAGAAGCAAACAATCGATTCCTTAATAAGATTTTACCTCATTAAATTATATAATTTTAAATTTAATTCACTCACATTTTCGTATTCCTAATCAAATTACATTTTTTTTATTGATAAAAAACTCTATTAAAGCTACAATTATTAAAGGACGGCCGCCCAATTCATCTCCTTCTCCTCCTCTCTTTTTCATTTTATAATATCATTTCCATCAAACTACATGCCTTCGTCTAGTTCCAGTTCAAAGTTTCACAGGTGGGAATTGAATTATAAAATCCTATTAATTTATAATTCATATATGTTTTAATTTTAATTGATATGGTTTTTAAGTTTCAAATTAAATGATTGTCTAGCCACCTTTATTACTTTTATATTCATGAATTCAGATAATAAAAATAAAAAAAAATGAAGAAACTTTGTATTGTCAAACATGATAGATGTCATTAAAATAGCATTGAAATCTAAAACATTCCCTACGTCTTTTTTTTTTTTTTTTTCTCTGAGAGTCAAGCTCTTCTCTATTGTTGATGTCTAATGATTGTCCTTTGGCCCTCCGGATAGGGGATGATCCTCCTTTGCTCTGTCTGGAAGTGGGTTTTTCTCTTCCCACCTCCAGTTAAGGTTCTGTGCATAAATAAGAGTGTTTTCCTCTCTTGATTGCAGATCTACACGTTCACGGTGAGGGACTAAGTTCAAATCTGGTTTTGTAGTGGCGTTGATTAAGCTTTCCTTTGTGCTAATTGTGCTTTGGACTCTAGAGACGGGAATTCATATATTAGGGTATGGATGAAGAGACACCTTAAGGGTATAAGTGCTAAAACCATTCTAGGGCTTCCCCCTTTGAGCTTTGGCTCTTCTACTACTATTATGTCTTCTTGATCTCTGGATTTTTATTCCATGGCTTGAGTGCTTGTTATTGTGTTAAATCTTAGTTTGGCTGCTATAGAACCTAGGGTTTAAACCGAATAAATAGAATCAAACCACTTTAATTCGGTAATTCGGTTCAGTTTTTAAGATAATTTGGTTCGGTTCGATTTTACATTTTAAAAATTTTAGTTATTTTCGTACGGTTCAAATTTTGTAGAGAAAAAATCAGTTGAATTGAATTGAACTGAATTACTTTTATTAATTTTTAAATTGATTTATTTTTATAATGAATTTATGAATTATATGTAATTATATATATATATATATATATATATATATATATATATATTGTTCAATTTCATTGATTAATAGTTATTAAGTTCAAACCAAAGTCAAAATCAGACCAAATAACTTAAAAATCAAGTCTAAATTAAAAAACAAATCAAAAATAAAAAACTGATCAGTTTGAACCGAACCGAACCAAAATAGAGTTTGATACACATAAGGGACGCACATAGTTATACACAATAATCCCATATCGGTACTATAATTTACGGCTTACCGCATTAATAATGAGAGCATTACGTAGCTCACTACAGTACGTCCCAACAAATCAGGTTTTCTAACCTCTTATCTCTCTCTTTCACCAATTGATACCATAAACTGGCCTTGACAAGGTTGTCCACTGATAAATGCTAGCAATGGTACATTTACCTCTATTTAGGGCACCTATACTACCATAACTCACATTTATGTACTCGTGTCTTACATTAGATACGCATGCTAATTAGCCCTATTTTGATAGAAACATGACATTTCTTAGAGTACGTATCCCCTTGGCAGACCTCAATATGTCTGCTAGCTTAAGTTCACATCACCATGTACTCCATGAAGACTGAGACACTAAACTGAAGCACTCTTACACTACTCAAAGAATAATGCAAAATCTAAAAATAAGGAGTTACAGAAAAAAAAATGAAACAGGAACCTATTCTCTGCATGCGACAACCCCACAGGTACACACTTTCTCATAAACCTAGAGCCTAAGCTCTAATATTAATTTTGTCATGACCCATTTTCAAGGTCGAATCAGCACTAGGACTTCGGTCAGCATAAGGCTCCCGAAACCCGTAGTAAGCCTAACTATTTCTAGACTAACCATAAAGTTCATAAATATAGTCTAATTTTAAGAAATTAAACGGACTGAGTCTGGTCATAAATTGGACTATCTAATGGGGAGCCTTAACTCACTCGAGCTATAAACTAAAAAACAACAATATTGAGAGCTCAGCTCACCCTCACAATCTTCAAAGCAGATAAATAATTAAATGAGAGTTCAGCTCCCTCGTCCCAAGGAATGAATATCTCATGCATCCAAACATTTCTGCATTGTAATGGTCGGGCTCCAACCACTAGAGAAATTGTCCGCTTTGGCCGTAAGCCTCACGGTTTTGTCCCATAGGTGGAATAGAGAACTTCCCAGGAGGTCACACATCCTAGGATTTCTCTCAAGCGAGCACGCTTAACCCTGGAGTTCTTCCAACTCTCTAGGTCATTCCACCAAAAGGCGCTTCTAGTTATTAGTTCTCTCATTTTATATATCATTACTTTTTGAACCCAAGACCATCTCCGTGCTTTGCCGATGTGGGATTTGCCTAAGGAACCTTCTAAATGTGAAGCAAAATATGTAATTAAAATTATTAATTTTATAACTTTATTTACAATCCAAAATATGTAATTAAAATTATGAATTTCTGCATATGAATTTCTAGATGAATGAATGAACTTGAAATTGTATGAGCAGAAATGACATGTAGAGATATGAAATTGTTGTTAACAGGTAACTAGTGGAACCCGCCAGATGCCAATTAAATAGAGGAGGCTCTGCCCGGGTATCCACAGAAATAAATTGTTATAAAAAAAATTTCCACATATGAAATACTTGTTTTTAAATGATATTAAAAATTTACAATGAATATGATAAGACAAGATAGGGTGCTCCGGCACCGAATGTGGCACTCCTCGCTAGGCTACACTGTAGACTGGTGAGGGGCATCACATTTAGTGGTATCAAAGCCCGACCATTATAATTGGTATCAGAGCCCAACCATTACAATTGGTATCAGAGCCGCTCGCGTGTCCTCTTGGGCAATGGTGGGGCAAACCTCAGCGAGGATGCTGAGTCCTGAAAGGGGGGGAGAAAGGTCTCTTAGGCAAATCCCACATCAGCAAAGCACGGAGATGGTCTTGGGTTCAAAAAGTAATAATATATAAAATGGGGGAACTAATCATTAGAGGCGCCTTTTGGTGGAATGACCTGGAGAGTTGGAAGAACTCCAGGGTTAAGCATGCTCGCTTGAGAGAAATCCTAGGATGGGTGACCTCCTGGGAAGTTCTCAATTCCACCTATGGGACAAAACCGTGAGGCTTATGGCCAAAGTGGACAATTCCTCTAATGGTTGGAGCCCGACTGTTACACGCATAAATAAGGTTATGACTCCAAAAGTTAAGTTAGTACAACCCCAGATAAGAATAATACAGTATTGGTACATGCGGAGTTTTAGAATTTAACAAAAGATAATAAAAGTAAACTGAACTTTTCTGGTTTAACCTACGAGAAAAGAATGCAGGTTATTTTTAATAAGTCCACTTGTCACTTGAGCAAAAATAGTTGAACAGGGGTGAGAGTTCGACTCATAGAGTAAGATATTAATTTTAAATATAATTTTTATAACTATCTAAACCTAATACATTCATATGTATGAAATGTAACATACACACATAATTTCAAACAATTCAAATAATATTCACACAAAAGATCATTTAGAGCACAAATACACTTGTGTGCCACATCAACATATATACATATGGGAGCTGATCCCCTATACAGCTCTCTTAATTTTAATACCTACCAGCAAGGTCAACTCAAGCTAGACTTTCTCTTAATAATCCAAGTGTGGGGATTAGCGAGATCAACTCAAAGTTATACTTACTCCGATTTATCCACATATAAGGATCAGGTCCCAACGAGTCAAGCTCCAGCCGTGACCACCCATCCTACCCATATCCATATCCACACCACACGCATGCTAACACACACACACACACACACACACACACACACACACACACACACACACACACAAAGCTCCAAATTATCTTAAAGTGACATCCACAATAATTTCATTAATAACATATGCAACATAAGGGCGTAACTAGCATTCAATTATATATATATATATATATATATATATATATATATATATATATATATATATATATATATATATATATATATATATATAAGTGAATGCATGAGCATGCCTTGAATATATAATAATAATATTGAAATTATGAATAAAATCAATATCTACTCACAAATTATCCAAATGTCACTAAGGCGACTGAGAAGATGAGAAAAGTTGACTCGGATCACCTCAACAATCATATTCAAGAAATTTATCAATATTAACTCAAAAAAAAGAACTAAAGAGCCTAAGACACTCTAGGTTAATGCTAGAAATTTGACAGAGTTTTCTGTATACTTAGGACCTATTCGACCTACAAAATAATTTAATTAACACTTCTCAATCCAAAAGGCCTCACACCTACAACACAACAACTATACAATGCCCATCCTTGGCCTGCCAAACTAGTCAATTCTCACTTAAAATAATTATTTAAAACTTCAGGACATTACAAAATAAGTTCTTTAAAATATTTTTAAATTAAAATTGAAATTATTTTAAAAATTATTTTTTACCTTTCAATTGTAACATTAAGACAAATTGTACAATATATCAAAAGCATTTTTTAACTTAAATAAATATAAATTTATTTTTCATAAATTATAAATGTAATGTCCCGGCCCACTAGTGATATTGTCCGCTCTGGGCCGAAACCCTCACGGTTTTAAAACGCATCACTAGAGGTTACGAACCGCCAACTTATTACAATAAAAATTTGTATTATATTCATATAAAAGTGTTCAATTTTAATATTCGAAATGATTCGAATAATTTACCTAATTTTGAACAACTCTTAGACTTTGTTTGTTTAAGGGTATGTTCACTCAAGAACACAACTTCTTGAAACAACTTCATGCTATACATGGTCCGCTATTGAAACAACTTCTTTCAATTTAAGGGGAAGTGACTTATTTACCTCATGAGAGTATATTATTTTTTGGGAAGTGAACTTCCTAAAAAATAAGGAGTTTAGACCAAACAAAGCGCAATTGGTGGATTCAAAGGGCGTATTCCGTCCATGTCAACTTATTGATTGCCGATGGTCAGGTCATTACTTTGGGTATGTTTGGAAAAATATCTTTTTTACAATGTATTGAGTAGAGAGAATTGAAACATATTTAAAATTAAATTTAATAAATTTTAATTATCATAAAACTAAAATAACAAGTTAATTTTTTTAAACTTTTTAATAGAATTTAAAATATTTTTTTAAAAATAATTTTAACTCTCAAATCTCAATATTAAAGAGTCAAATAATTGATTCCTTGATAAGATTTTATCCCATTAAATTATATAATTTTAAATTTAATTTACTCATATTTTCATATTCCTAATCAAATTACATTTTCTATTAACAAAAAAGTCTATTAAAACTACAATCAAATTACATTTTTAATTAACAAAAAACTCTATTAAAACTACAATCAAATTACATTTTTTTATTAATAAAAAACCCTATTAAAACTACAATTATTAAAGGACGGCTGCCTAATTCATAACAAACTCTCTTTCTCTTCCCTCCTTTTCCATTTATAATATCCTTTCCATCGAACTATGTGCCCTCGTCTAGTTGCAGTTAAAAGTTAACAGGTGAAAATTGATTTATAAAATCCTATTAATTTATAATTTATATATGTTTTAATTTTAATTGATATGATTTTTCCGTTTCAAATTAAATGATTGTCTGACCACCTTTATTACTTTTATATTCATGAATCAATATAATAAAAATAAAAATAAAATAAGAAATTTTGTATTGTCAAACATGATAGATGTCACTAAAATAGCATTGAAATCTAAAACGTTCCCTCGTTTTTTCTTTTCTTTTTTTTTTTTGAGAGTCAAGCTCTTCTTCTACTATTGGTGTCTAGTGGCTGTCCTCTACCCCTCTGAGCAGGGGACGATCGTCCTTTTCTCTGTCCAAAAGTGAGTTTTTCCCTTTCCACCTCCGATCGAGGTTTTGTGCATAAATAAAAGTGTTTTCCTCTTTTGATTGCGGATCTAAGCGTTCATAGTGAGGGACTGGGGTTCAGATCTGCTTTATAGTGGCATTGATTAAGCTTTCCTCTATGTTAATTGTGCTTTGGCTCTAGAGATGGGACTTTATATGTTAGGGTATGGAGGAAGAGACACCTTAAGGGTACAATTGCTAAACCCATTCTAAGGCTTCCTCCTTTAAGCTCTGGCTCTTCTACTACAGCTTTGTCTTCCTAATCTTTGGATTCATGCACCATGGCTTGAGTGCTTGTTGTTGTGTTAAATCTTAGTTTGGTTGCTTGGTTTGGGTGCTATAGAACCTGGGGTTAGGGGGGTGAGCACTATTTAATTTGAATCGAATAAATTAAGTCGAACCGTATTAATTTTATAATTTGATTTAATTTTTAAGATAATTCAGTTTGTTTCGATTTTATATTTTAAAAATTTCAATTATTTCAATTTGGTTTGGTTTTGAGAAAAAATGTAACACCCTCACTGTAGCAATTCCATACATTCTACTGTTCCGGTGATCGGTGTCGATCTGGACAGCTAGAACGTCTGGAAAAATATTTAGACTAGAGTGAGGAATCATAAATAACTCAAATATTAATAAGAAAAATTTAGAAAAAATTTTAGAAATAAAATACAACCAAGTTAAATGAGTTGGTACCCTAGCGATGGGTAACCCAGTGGGAAGTTGCAGTCTTTGCAACTAGAAGCCCTAAACCCGGGAGAAAATTCATAAAATAATTTTTGGGACTCTAGAGAAGAGTCATTGAGGTTTCTATAGCATTAGAATGCTAAGAAAAGATTTAGAAAAATTTTTCGATCGGTACAGACAATTTTGGCTCAATAAGCCAAACGGAGGGCATTTTGGTCATTTTGTTTTCGGAGATGATTTTTGACCGTAAGTAAATAATTATTATGATTTAAAATATGAATAAATATTGCTAAAAATGAGTAGAAAAGAAAAGAAAAGAAAATGGATGAAAATTTGAATTTTGACATCACATGATGTCATTAAACCACTCCCACCCAATTACATTGTGATACCTATCTATAAACTTAATTAAAAGCATAAAATGGGCAAAAAATTTGAAGAAAACAATCAGCTCTTTCTTCTTTTCCCAACCAGCGAAAACCCATTTCTTCTTCCACCTCCATTGATGCTTAACAAAAGCTTTAAATTCCCACTTGATTTCACTATAAAACCTCACCCTCTCTTCACAAAAAATTTCCCTTACCACTAGAGCTAGACTTGGGCAACCATTAGAAGAGGAGAAAGTGAAGGAAAGTGAAAGGTAAAAATTCATCCAAGAGGTTAGTGCTAATTTTCTTGCTTCAATTCTTTTCTAAGCATGAATTTAAGTTGAGTTAAGTTGAAAATTTGATGAAAAATGAATTAAAGATGCATGAACTTGCCCCATGAAATTTTGGCAGCCTTAGGGTACCTAGGGTTTCAATAATTTGATTGCATAATAGTTATGTATGGCTGTCATTGAACATGATTTTGGTGTTTTAATTCATGGATTGTATGTATATAGAGAATTGAAATTATTGGAGTTAGGGTTTGAGCACCAAAATTTGGATTTTGTTTAAGTATTGGTGAAAAGAGGTTGTAATGGTCACTTAGTGACCATTTGGTCATGTTTGAGTAGGAAATTGAGTGAATGGTGCCAAGAGAATTGAGGTTATGTATGCTATCCAGTGTGCACTGCAGGTCTAAATGTGAGTCCAGCAGGTTTGGATAGCCATAAATTGAGTTGTATAGGTTCAATTGGTGCAAGGCTAATTGGACATGAAACTAGACACATAATGGCACAACTTTGGTGAAGAAACCCTGCCCAGAAAACCAAACCAAGTTGACCTAAAAATTACCCTAATTCAGGTGACCAACATGCTGTCCCTGGAAAATGACCAAATGAATAGTGTTTGTTCAAATGGTCATAACTCAGTGTAGAAAAGTTCAATTGATCTGAAATTTTACCAGAAGAAAGCTGAGACATAAACCTACAACTTTTATGAAGAACACAAATCTAAATTCTGACCATAACCTAGTCAAATTGCCAACTAAACTTAGGTCACCAAATCTGGCAGAACCAAATTGCCCAGAAATTCTGGGTACAGGTCAATCCGGCCAATTATGGTAAAATGACCATAACTTGAGCTACAAAACTCCAAATGGAGTGATTCTAAAAAAGAAATGTAACTAGACACAATAAGGAACAACTTTCATGAAGATAATTTTATCAAATTCCTACTGTACAAATGACCAATGGAACAGTAAACCTAGGGTATGAAATCTGAAAATTTTGAATAACATAAGATAAGCTTTGAAATGGTATTGGAAATCAATACCAACAACTTTAGAATGCAAAATGTGGTATCTTGGTGAACTTAGGTTTAATAAATTTATTATGTATTAAAAAGTCAACAATTTGAGTGAATAGTAATGTAAATAGTAATACAAAGACACAAAGTGTAAGATCTAAATTAGTAGAGGAAATTAAGGCATGAAATTTGGAATCCATGAAATATTCATGGATTACTTGGAATAGGTAATTGAGATTTATACTCCCAACACTAGTGGAATTCATAATGTATTAGCAATACAACTTGAAACATGAAAAATAAGTCACCTAATTGATGTGAATAGGTAGTTAAGGCTTATATGCCCATCACAAATAGAATTCATAAAATGTATAAATGAGAAAGGAAAAATGTTTTGAATACAATGGTACATGTGAATCATTGTTTTGAATTGTGATCAATATGAATAACATAATGAATGAATAAATGAACCATATTAATGTATGAATGAGACATTAGTTCTCATTATTGTAGAAAGGAAAAGTACTTTAAGTACAATGATATAAAAGGATAATTGATGTGAATTGTGATCATATATATGATCAAATGAATGTATAAATTATAATTGAAAATTATTATGAAATAATGAAGTCATAAAACACAATGTATTAATATTTAATGATATTATGTGCCCTTGTATTACCTAGACATGTGTGTCAGATTGGATAGTTTGGCATGCCAATAGGGTATTGTTTTAGCAGTACTGCGAAAGGGTTTATGCCTGTATTCAGGGCTTTATGCCCGTATTCATAGCTTTATGCCCGCATTCATGACTTTATGCCCGCACTCATGGCTTAATGCCCGATTATGTGTTATCATAGCTTTTTAGCCATACTGACTGCATACGTGATTGACGTTCTGCATCCCATGGTATGACGGCCAGAGGCACCGCGGTGTCCAGTGCCAACGACCCATTATCCAGTTTAGTCAGCCTGTCATAGGTTACTTGGGCAGTCTAATTTATTAAAATAATTTACGAATATTAGAAATTAAAAATGCTAGAAAGCAAGTAAATGAGTAAGAAGTTCTGAAATAAATTAGATTAGCTCTAAAAATATGTTGCTTAGAATGGTTTGAAGTAAATGAAATTAGTTCCAAAAAAATTTAAATATTATGAAATGATTGTAAACAACTTAAAAAGTATCAAGGAAGTGATAAAAAGACTAGTAGAAGAATTATAACTTAAATAACATTACAAATGTGACTTGCATAAGAATATAAGTATAAGTTTAAATTTTAGATTATTCGTATCTGGTACATTATTAATGCAAATTTCTGAACTGAGCACATCCAAAGAAGAACATGGCAGGATAGAGGATAGTTAATATTAGAAACTAAATTAATTATAGATCTAAATTATTTGAATTATGGTTTATTTCTACCTTTATTTGTATATTATTTTCTTGTTATATTATTGCACCACTAAGCAGTAATGCTTAGCGCAATGGATTTGTTTCCTCGCGCAGGTACTGAAGGTAAAGCCCAACAAATATTAAACAGGGATTTTGGAGTTCTGATCTGCAGAAGTGTCTGAAGTATTCAAGGTTGTCACCTCCTCAGCAATGCATATAGATAGGGCCCATATAGATCATATTTTGTATTTTGTATAAAATGCTAGATATTGTATTGTAATGTAGATTATGAACAGGTAATTAATAGAAATGTGATGTAAATTAATAAATTAGCTTTTTCATATATAATTAATTTATACATCATATAAATTATGAGATTATGTAATTATTTTGTAAATTATGTAAATTAATGAAATTTGAGAATTTTGATACATAAATTGAGTATGCATGGATATGTATGCAATTGACATAGCAAGAAATGAATGTGTGATAATGATGATATGAGTATGCATGAATTATTTTGACAAAAATATTGCTGAATTTCAAACAGGTGAATAATAAAACACGTCAAACGATAATAAAATGGGGGAAACTTCGTTCGTTTCTCCGTCGAAAAATAATTGATATTAAAAGATAATAACTTGAAAATGATTAAAGGAATAAAGTAAGATAAGATAGGGTGCTCCGGCATTGAATGTAGCACACCTCGCTCGGTTACTTTGTAGTCGAGTGATGGTTGTTACAAAAAAAAAATCAGTTAAACTGAACCTAACCAAATTACTTTATTAATTTTTAAATTGATATATTTCTATAGAGAATTTATATATTATATGTAATTTTATGTATATAAATTGTTTAATTTCATTAATTAATGGTTATTAAGCTCAAACCAAGGTCCAAATTAGACCAAATAACTAGAAAATCAAGTCTAAATTAAAAAACCAATCAAAACTCCAAAATCAGTCGGTTTGAACCAAACCAAACTAAAATAGAGCGATTTAGTTTGATTCGATTTTTCATTCATTTCAATTCAGTTCGATTTCTAAAATAATAATTTGATTAATTTGATTTTGATGATTCAGTTCGGTTCAGTTCAGTTTGAATCAAATGCTCAACCCTACCTAGGGTGCTATGTTTTTAGTCGATAATGTCATGCACAGACTTGGGTTTGATCTTTAGTATATTGTGTCTCCCTCTGTTGAATGTTTCAGATGAAGTTGTAGCAAAGGCATGGTGGCAGCATGGATCCTAAGGCTGCTAGGGGTTTGCAGGACTAATAAAAAACTAACTTATTAGCTAGGGCTTGATTTCTTGGGCTAGGTTTGTTTAGTTGGGTTGGTTTAATTGAACTAGTTTTTGGTTTTTGTAAGCCATGGGGTCTTTGGTTTTCAAATCTTTTACAGTTGTATTGGGCTATTCAAGGCCACTAGTCTTCAATCTTTTGATAAAAAAAAAAAAAGAGAAATGGATAGGCATCACTAAAAGATAATCATTTATTTAAATCTATGTTTATTGAACTTAACAATGAATTTTATAAGGTGATTAACTTAACAATGAATTTTATAAGGTAATTAAATTTTAATTTCTAATGAGAATCATAATTATATGATCATTTAGTGTGCCTCAATATTTATTTTTAGATGAAAATTTTATCAAGTTGAAGTGTTGGCAGATGAAACACGGAGATAAGGGGACAAAAACAACATTGCATAGATTCTAGTATCATTTACTTCTCTAAAATAAAATCCTACAAGTTCTCCCTGTGACCTAACGAAAATCTAGAGAAGTCCAATTTGGGAAAGGACTAGGAATGAACTCCCAGCTATATATGAACCACTGTAGCTTCATTAAATTTGTCATTGCCACATGATCTTCAATCTTTAAAACATCTCATAATTATTCAATCTCTAACACTGCTTGGGTTCGAGTACCATTTACTTCTCTAAATCATTTAGCACTGTGTTTTCAACTCTCTAAAATTTCTATTATTTAACATATCTCACAATTATTCTTAACGTTCAAAATTTAAAAAATTATTATTTATTAAAATAATTTCATTGAGGACAAAATAAGAGAATAAACTATTTAACTAAATTTGGTTTCGAATTAATATTTTTTAATACAATATATTAAAAAAAATTAAATAGTAATAATAAGGATATTCTTGATAATATTAATATTTTTATTTATTAAAATAAATTTCATTGAGTACAAAACACGAGAATAAAGTATTTCACTAAATTTGATTTCGAATTAACATTTTTTAATATAGTATATTAAAAAATTAAATAATAATAATAATAATAATAATAATAATAATAATAATAATATTCTTGATAATATTAATACTTTTATTTATTAAAGTAATTTCATTGAGCACAAATATAAGAGAATAAACTATTTCATTAAATTTGATTTCGAATTAATATTTTTTAATATAATATATTAAAAAATTAAATAGTAACAATAAGGATATTCTTGATAATATTAATATTTTTATTTATTAAAATAATTTTTAAATTTGGTTTCGAATTCATATTTTTTAATGTAATATATTAAAAAATTCAATAGATTAAATAAGGATATTCTTAATAATATTAATGTTTTAATTTATTTAAATAATTTCATTGAGTACAAAATAAGAGAATAAAGTACTTCATTAAATTTGATTTCGAATTAATATTTTTTAATATAATATATTAAAAAAATAAATAGTAATAATAAGAATATTCTTGATAAAATTAATGTTTTTATTTATTAAAATAATTTCATTGAGTACAAAATAAGAGAATAAAGTATTTCATTAAATTTTATTTCGAATTAATATTTTTTAATATAATATATTAAAAAAATTAAATAGTAATAATAAGGATATACTTGATAATATTAATGTTTTTATTTATTAAAATAATTTATAAATTTGATTTTTAATTAATATTTTTTAATATAAAATATTAAAAAAATTAAATAGTAAAAATAAGGATATTCTTCAGAATATTAATGATTTTATTTATTAAAAAAAATTATTGAGTACAAAATAAGAGAATAAAGTACTTCACTAAATTTGATTTGGAATTAATTTTTTTAAAAAAAATATATTAAAAAAATTAAACAGAAATAGTAAGGATATTCTTGATAATATTAATGTTCTTATTTATTAAAATAATTTCATTGAGTATAAAATAAGAGAATAAAGTATTTCATTAAATTTGATTTTGAATTAATATTTTTTAATATAATATTTTAAAAAAATTAAATAGTAATAATAAGGATATTCTTGATAATATTAATATTTTCATTTATTAAAATAATTTCATTGTATAAAATAAAAGAATAAAGTATTTCACTAAATTTGATTTTGAATTAATATTTTTTAATATATTATATTAAAAAAAATTAAATAGTAATAATAAGGATATTCTTGATAATATTAATGTTTTTATTTATTAAAATAATTTCTAAATTTGATTTTGAATTAATATTTTTTAATATTATATATTAAAAAAAATTAAATAGTAATAATAAGGATATTTTTTATAATTTTAATATTTTCATTTATTAAAATAATTTCATTGACTACAAAATAAAAGAATAAAGTATCTCACTAAATTTGATTTCAAATTAATATTTTTTCATAAAATATATTAAAAAAATTAAATAGTAATAATAAGAATATTCTTGATAATATTAATATTTTTATTTATTAAAATAATTTCATTGGGTATAAAATAAAAAAGTAAAGTATTTCACAAAATTTGATTTCGAATTAATATTTTTCAATATATTATATTAAAAAAATTAAATAGTGATAATAAGGATATTCTTGATAATTTTAATGTTTTTATTTATTAAAATAATTTCTAAATTTGATTTTGAATTAATATTTTTTAATATAATATATTAAAAAAAATAAATAGTAATAATAAGGATATTCTTGATAATATTAATGTTTTTATTTATTAAAATTAATTCAATGAGTAAAAAATAAGAGAATAAAGTATTTCACTAAATTTGATTTCAAATTAGTATTTTTTAATATAATACATTAAAAAATTAAATAGTAATAATAAGGATATTCTTGAAAATATTAATATTTTTATTTATTAAAATAATTTCATTGAGTACAATATAAGAGAATAAAGTATTTCACTAAATTTGATTTTAAATTAATATTTTTTAATATGTTATATTTAAAAAATTAAATAGTAATAATAAGGATATTCTTGATAATATTAATTATAGTGATATTTGAGGTTATAAATTTTACTTTAAAATAGAGATCAATAAAAAAAAAATTACAATTTTAAAGAAAATTTTTGGGTTTGAATTATTTTGCTAGAAAAATAATTCTTCCAATTATGGAAAGCTATGATTTACTGAGTTCATCTAAATTACAGTAACCAAATTTTCTATATTTAAAAAAAATATATAATAATAAAAAAAAAGATAATTCAACGAGGGCAAAAAACAGAAACATTCTCTCTCAAGGACACAGTCTTTAAACCAAATCTACACTATTCACGTATCCCTCTTTGTCGAATATGGAAACTCCGCTTCTTAATGGAAGTCTCACCTCTGGCAACGAAGACTACTCACCCGTGAAGAGCTTCAAGGAGATAAGGTTAGTATTTTGGATTGAGACAGTGAAGATGTGGACGATTGCCAGTTTATTCGGAGGAAAGGAGATAATGATCAAGAGACTATACTCTCCTTTTTTATTCCAATATATAATAGATAACAATACATTAAAACTAGTTATTTTTTAAGATGCTGTAACAATTAATGATACAAAATCATGGTGTATGATGCATGCTATCATACACCGGATTCATAAAGCGTTATATATTTAGAAAAATATATTTTTTAAATATATTAAGTAGAGAGTATTGAAAAAGATTTAAAATTAAATTTAATAAATTTTAATTATCATAAAATTAAAATAACAAGTTAAGTTTTTAAATTTTTTCATAGAATTTAAAATAAATTTTTTGTTGAAAAGTAATTTTAACTCTCAAATGTCAATATTAAATAAGCAAACAATCGATCCTTAATAAGATTTTACCACATTAAATTATATAATGTTAAATTTAATTTACTCATATTTTCATATTCCTAATCAAATTATATTTTTTTTATTAATAAAAAACTCTATTAAAGCTACAATTATTAAAGGACGGCTGCCCAATTCTTCTCCTCCTCCATTTTTCATTTTATAATATCATTTCCATCAAACTACGTGCCTTTGTCTAGTTCCAGTTTAAAGTTTAACAGATGGGAATTGAATTATAAAATCCTATTAATTTATAATTTATATATGTTTTAATTAAGTTTAATAGGTGAGAATTGAATTATAAAATCCTATTAATTTATAATTTATATCTGTTTTAATTTTAATTGATATGGTTTTTAAGTTTCAAATTAAATGATTATCTAGCCACCTTTATTATTTTTATATTCATGAATTCAGATAATAAAAAAAAAATGAAGAAATTTTGTATTGTCAAAAATGATAGATGTCATTAAAATAGCATTGAAATCTAAAACATTCCCTAGGTCTTTTTTTTTTTTTTTTTTTTTTTCTCTGAGAGTCAAGCTCTTCTCTATTGTTGATGTCTAATGGTTGTCCTTTGGCCCTCCGAACAGGGGATGATCCTCCTTTGCTCTGTCTGGAAGAGGTTTTTCTCTTCCCACCTCCAGCCGAGGTTTTATGCATAAATAAGAGTGTTTTCCTCTCTTGATTGCAGATCTACACATTCACGGTGAGGGACTAAGTTCAGATCTGGTTTTGTAGTGGCGTTGATTAAGCTTTCCTTTCTGCTGATTGTGCTTTGGCTCTAGAGATGGGACTTCATCTATTAGGGTATGGAGGAAGAGACACCTTAAGGGTATAAGTGCTAAAACCATTCTAGGGCTTCCCCCTTTGAGCTTTGGCTCTTCTACTACTGTTATGTCTTCCTGATCTATGGATTTTTATTCCATGGCTTGAGTGCTTGTTGTTGTGTTAAATCTTAGTTTGGCTGCTATAGAACCGAGGGTTAGGGGTGGACACTATTTAGTTTGAATCAAATAAATAGAATCAAACCACTTTAATTCGGTAATTCGGTTCAGTTTTTAAGATAATTTGGTTTGGTTCGATTTTGCATTTTAAAATTTTTGTTTATTTTCGTATGGTTCAAATTTTGTAGAGAAAAAATCAGTTGAATTGAGTCGAATTGAATTGCTTTTATTAATTTTTAAATTGATTTATTTTTATAATGAATTTATGAATTATATGTAATTATATATATATATATAATTTCATTGATTAATGGTTATTAAATTCAAACCAAGGTCAAAATCAGATCAAATAATTTAAAAATCAAGTCTAAATTAAAAAACAAATAAAAACTAAAAAACTGATCAGTTTGAACCAAACCGAACCAAAATAGAGTGACTCAGTTCGATTCAGCTTTTCATTATTTCGGTTCAATTTGATTTTTAAAATATAATAATTTGATTAATTCAGTTTTAATAATTTAATTCGGTTTAGTTAGGTTCAGTTTGGCTTGAACCAAATACTTAGCCTACCTGAGGTGCTATGTTTTTAGTTGATAATGCCATGCACAGACTCAAGTTTGATCTTCAGCATGTTGTGTCTCCCTCCGCGGACTGTTTCGGACGAAGCTATGGCAAAGGCATGGTGGCAGTGTAGATCCAAGAGCTGCTAAGGGTTGCAGGACTAATAAAAAACTAACTTAGCTAGGGCTTGACTTTTTGGGCTAGGTTTGTTTTGTTGGGTTGGGTTTGTTTAGTTGGGTTGGTTTAATTAAACTGGTTTTTGATTTTTGTCAGCCATGGGTTTTTCAGTTTTCAAATCCTTTATAGTTGTATTGGGCTATTTAAGGGCACTAGTCTTCGATTCTTTTGATAAAAAAAAAAAAGATAGACGTCACTAAAAGATAATCATTTATTTAAAACTACGTTTATTGAACTTAACAATGGATTTTATAAGGTGATTAAATTTCAATTTCTAATGAGAATCATAATTATATGATCATTTAGTGTACCCCAATATTTATTTTTAGGTGAAAATTTTATCAACTTACTTTGAGTATTGGCAGATGAAACACAAAGATAAGGGAACAAAAACAACATTGCTTGGATTATAGCATCATTTGCTTCTCTAAAATAAAATCTTGCAGGTTCTTCGTATGACCTAAGGAAAATCTAGAGAAGTCCAAGTTGGGGAAAGACTGGGAATGAACTCCTAGCTATATATGAACCACTGTAGCTTCATTAAATTTGTCACTACCACATAATCTTCAATCTTTAACATATCTCATAATTGGATTCTAGTGCCATTTACTTCTCTAAATCATTTAGCACTGTGTTTTCGATTACATAAAATTTCTATTATTTAACATATCTCATAATTATTCTTTACATTCAAAATTTTAAAAATTATTATTTATTAAAATAATTTCATTGAGTACAAAATAAGAGAATAAACTATTTCACAAAATTTAATTTCAAATTAATATTTTTTAATATAATATATTTAAAAAATTAAATAATAATAATAAGGATATTCTTGATAATATTAATAATTTTATTTATTAAAATAATTTCGTTGAGTAAAAATAAGAGAATGAACTGTTTCACAAAATTTGATTTGAAATTAATATTTTTTAATATAATATATTAAAAAAATTAAATAGTAATAATAAGGATATTCTTGATAATATTAATTATAGTGATCTTTGAGGTTATAAATTTAACTTTAAAATAGAGAACAATAAAAAAAGAAATTTACAATTTTAAAGAAAAATTTTGGGTTTGCTAGAAAAATAATTCTTCCAATTATGGGAAGCTATGATTTATTGAGTTCATTTCAATTACAATCACCAAATTTTCTATATTTAAAAAATATATATAATAATAATAATTAAGAAAAAAAGAAAAAGAAAATTCAACGAGGGCAGAAAACAGAGACATTCTCTCTCAAGGACAGAGTCTCTAAACCAAATCTACACTATTCATGTATCCCTTTTTGTCGAATATGGAAACTCCGCTTCTTAATGGAAGATTGCCAGTTTATACGGAGGAAAGGAGATAATGATTAGGAGACTATACTCTTCTTTTTTATTCCAATATATAAAAGATAACAATACATTAAAACTAGTGATTTTTTAAGATGCTGTAACAATTAATGATACAAAAACATGGTGTAAGATGCATGTTATCATACACCGGATTCGTAAATCTGATCTGATCTGATCTGATCTACGGAATTATAAACTTTACTTTAACGGTCTTATTTATTACCCGAAACTTTAGCACCAAGTCATTAAATTCAACAAAATCTACTGAAGTCCAGTTTGGGCAAGGACTTTCAATGAACTCCTGGCTATATATAAACCCCTGTAGCTTCTTTTATATTTGTCACTGCCACATGATCTTCAATCTTTGAAGAAAAGAGAAAGATGGGGAGCTTTAAACAAGTTGACGATGCGACTTTTGGGAAGAAACTGGAAGAGATTATTGAAGCTGCTGAGGATGAGTCGAAGGCATTACACATGCTCGCTGAAATTGTTATAGAAGATTTTCATGTCAAGAAAGCAAAAAATGCTAGCCTAGAGGGAAACAAGAGCTGTAATTTTGGTTACCTTTTTGGCGTTCTTATACCCAAGAGAAAGAGGACACCCCGTGTAGAAGTTGCCGTCGGGAAAATCGATGATACTATGGAAGCATGCCCTAGGTTCTTGAAGCAGACGGGTACGGCTGAAATAACAAGTTATGGAAGTGAACACAGTAAAGAAGGCAAAGCGGAAGAGGAAGAGGAAGGATATCGTGATTTCAAGAAGCAAAGGAAAAGCAACAAGGTGAAAAAGAGTAGTCGAAAACGGTGCTTTGACGGTGATAAAGGAAAAGAAGCAGGGAAGGGTGGGGCATCGAAGAAGCCAAAGAGAGAGGGAGTAGATTTTGCCAAATTGGGTTTTGACCAAGCACCAGACTTGCCAAGCGAGTTAAGGAGAAAAATCGAAGAGATGGATGGTACCGAATTAGAGCTGGTGATAATGAAGCAATTGTCCCAAACTGATCTAAGCAAAAATCACAATCGGATTTCAATGCCCGTTAAACAGATAATAAATGAGTTTCTTACGATGGAAGAGAAGGAGAAGCTAAATCATCGAGACGGCAAGCACTTGAAAGGCATAGATGTTATGGTGGTAGGACCAACTGAATCTGATGATGTGACCAAGATGTGTTTGAAGAAGTGGGATATGACCAGTAGCAGCTCTTATGCATTAGTCTCTGGATGGTACTCGCTAGTGAAAGCGAATAAGGAACTGCTCAAGGAAAATGCCATAGCCCAATTTTGGTCGTTCCGGATCAAAGGTGAACTCTGGTTTCGACTTGTAATTGCTAGGGAACGCGACCAAGATAATGTTAATAATAGCATTGAAGGCAGTGGAGATGGTGACAGGGCCAGCAATAACGGAGAATTGATGTCCACTTCTAATTCGAGTTCTATTACTTACCAACAACAGGATTAGATTTCTTCCATACCACAAATTATCAAGATTTAGGTTTTACACTTATTTTTATGTTCCCTTTCTTATTCTATGCTATTATTAGTTCACGTGTAATTTAGTATCTAAAGCCCAATTTTAAAGTCAATTTTAAAGTACTCTTCTTGACCACACAGCACATGGACTAGGAGTGTACAAATCGGTTTTATCCAAAATACAACGTTTTTGTTGAGGCAAAACTTAGAATCATATCTTTTTAGATTTTATTTTCGTTAATAATTAATCAATTACTGATATGTTTGGGCCCTGCAAACCCATTATAATCAATTACCTATTTTAGTAAAAATTTTAGTTAATTTCCAGCTCAAATAATAAAAACTCTTATTTAATTATTTAATACATAAATTAATAAAAAAAAATATCAAATTACACCTCCCTGTAATATTGTATATCATAATTGACAAATAAAACAATATTTATTAAAAAATAGAAAGCCAAAAAAATTTATCATGTAGTAATTTTTTTACCTCTAATATGCATTATAACTTAAACAATAATAAGATTAAAGTAATATTAAAATTATAAATAATTTAAAAATTTTGAATTACGAATATCATTATATAAATTAAAATTAAAATTAGTTATTAATATATTGTGCATAGGACGAGTAATTAACTAGTAGTATTATGCAACAAGTTGACCGAAAAAAATTGACAATTTTTGTGGGGGAGATTAATGTTAAGATTTCATTTTGAGAAAAATATATTTTTAAATATATTAATTGGTAAGGTTTTAAGTTAATTTAAAGGTATAGTTTATATATTTTAATGATGAAAATTTTAAAATAATTAAGAGTTTTGATATTGCTATTTGAGTTATTGTTATTGATAAAAATATTTTTTAAAATATTTTAATTAGATAATATTAAAAATTAACTAAAAATAAATTTTTATATTTATTTATAAAAAATTTAAAATGATTAAGTAATTTTTAAATTAATATTTCTAAATTTAAAATATATATTTTTTTTATAAAAAACTTGTTAATCTTCTAATTTTAAGATCAAATATGTCAAGACCCATTTTCTGAGTCAGATCGGCGCTAGGATTTGAGTCAGGATAAAACCCCTGAAACCCATAGTAAGTCTAATTATTTCTAGCCCAACCATAAAGTCCATAAATCTAGTCCAATTTCAAGAAATCAAATGGACTGAGTTCGCCCATAAATTAAACTATCCAATGGGTAGCCTTAACTCATCTGACCTATAATTCAATAAAACAACAATATGGGGAGCTCAGCTCACCCTCATAATCCTCAAAGCAAAAAAATAATCAAATGGAAGCTAGGCTTCCTCCTCCAAAGGAATAAATATCTCATGCATCCAAACTTTTTCACATAAAAAAGGTTACAACTCCAAAAGTTTAGTTAATACAACCTCAGATAAGGATGATACACTACTAGTACATGCGGAGTTCTAGAATTTAATAAAAGATAATAAAAGTAAACTGAACTTTTCTGGTTTAATCTGCAAGAAAAGAAAATAGGTTATTTTTAACAAGTTCACCTATCACTTGAGGAAAAATAGCTGAACGAGGGTGAGCGTTTGACTCATAGAGTAAGATATTGATTTGAAATATAATTTCTATAACTATCTAAACCTAATACATTCCTGTGTATAAAATGCAATATACACACATAATTTCAAATAATTCAAATAATATTTGCACAAAAGATAATTTAGAGCACTCACACACTCGTGTGTCATATCAACATATATATATATAGGAGCTGATCCCCTATACAACTCTCTTAAGTTCAATACCTACTAGCGACGCCAACTCAAGTTAAACTTTCTCTTAATAATTAAAGTGTGGGGGTCAATGAGATCAACTCAAAACCGTACTCACCCTGACTTGTCCACATATAAGGATCGGGTCCCAGCGAGTCAAGATCCAACAGTGACTACCCATCCTATCCATATCCATATCCACACCATACACATGTCAACACACACATAGAGCTCTAAATTACCTTAAGGCGACATCCACAATAATTTCAGTAATAAAATATGCAACATAAGGGCATGCCTAACATTTAGTTGCATATATAAATATATATATATATATAAGTAAATGCATGAGCACGCTTTGAATAGATAATAATAATATTGAAACTATAAATAAAATCAATATCTACTCACAGATTATCCAAATCTCACTAGGGTGGCTGAGAAGATAAGGAAAGTTAATTCGGATCACCTAAATAATTATATTCAAGAAATTTATCAATATTAACTCAAAACAAAGAATATATCAAAAATCTAAGTTTATGTCAAAAATCAATATTAACTCGGATCACCTAGACTCGGATCACCCTAAGTTTATGTTAAAAATCTAACAGAGTTTCTCCTATACCTAAGACCTACCCAACCTATAAAATAACTCAATTAACACTTTTCAACCCAAAAGGCCTCACCCACAACATAAAAACTACATAATGACCCTCCTTGGCCTGCCAAATCAATTAATTCTTACATAAAATAATTATTTAAAAATTCAAGACGTTACATTCTTCCCTCATTACAGAAAATTTGTCCTCAAATTTTTATACAAGATAGAACAAATACACTGAGTTATATGCTAAACATGTATGGGTACTTGTTGCGTATATCCTACTCTGACTCCCAGGTGCATTCCTCTACAGATTGACTTCTCCACAGAACTTTAATCGTAGAGATTTGTTTTGATCGAAGTTGCCCCATTTGATAATCGACTATGGCCATTGGTTGTTCCCTAAAAGTCAAGTTCTCATTTAACTCCACTATGTCTGGTTGCAACACATGAGAATGATAGAGAACATATTTCCTAAGCATGGAAATATAAAACACTGGGTGGACATGAGAAACTTTTAGTAGTAGCTCCAATCAAAAAGTAACTGCTCCCACTCTATCCATGATCTCAAAAGGTCCTCTGTAACAGGGTGCTAACTTACCTTTCTTTCCAAATCTCATAACTCCTTTCATAGGAGAGACCTTTAAGAACACATAATCACCCATTACAAATTCTACATACTTTCATCTTGGATCTGTATAACTCTTCTGCCTACTGAAAGTTATCTTTAAATGTTCCCTAATCAAAGGAATCATCTCTGAAGCATACTACAGCAAATCTAAATCATGTACTTTCGCCTCTCCAACTTCTGTCCAACACAGAGTGGACCTACACTTCCTGCCATATAATGCCTCATAAGGTGTCATTCCAATACTGAAATAATAGTTATTATTATAAGCAAACTCTACTAATGGTAGCTAATCATTCCATTGACCTCCAAAATCTATGACACACATGTGAAGCATATCCTCCAATATTCAAATTATCCTTTCAAACTGTCCATTAATCTGTGGGTAAAAAGCCGTACTAAAATTCAATTGTGTGCCAAGTGCTTCCTGAAATTTCCTCCAGAACCGAGAAGTGAACTGGGGCCCTCTGTCAGATATTATGAAAGTAGGAATCTCATGTAATTTGACTATCTCACAGATGTACAACCTTGCATACTAAGCAACAGAATAGGTGGTCTGTACAGTCAAAAAGTGAGCTGACTTGGTCAGACAGTCCATAATCATCCATATAGAATCATACCCTCGAGTAGTACGAGGCAACCTAGCTATGAAGTCCATGGTGAGCAACTTTCTTAATGGCCTCTGATGTTCAAACTTTACTTTTTGACAAGCTAGGCACTTGCATAAGGCTACCATCTCCATCAAACCCAAATTCACAATCTTTTCCTTACTGCACCTTTTCCATAATCTGCATTAATTATGGGTCCCTATGCTAGCAAACTCTAATTCTGTTCTGCAAATCCAGCCATACTCTGAAATGCACCAAAAGTGCACCCGAAGCAGTTATATTCAACATCAAACCTTGATCCATTAGTTCATGCAACTCTTACATCAACAATCTTTTTTTTTTTTTTTTGTTATATGTGCTAAGCTACCATAAGACTTTCTACTTAAAGCATCTACCACCACATTTACTTTACCTAGGTGGTACTGGATAATGTAATCATAGTCTTTCAAAAGCTCCATCCATATCCTTTGCCTCAAATTTAAATCCCTCTGCTGAAAGATGTACTTTAAGCTTTTATGGTCGGTGTATATCTTATGTGTTTTACCATACAGGTAGTGCCTCTAACTTTTCAGTGTTAAGACAATAGCTGCCATTTCTATATTATGAGTGGAGTAATTCTGCTTGTGCTTCTTTGACTGTCTAGAAGCATAAGCCACCACTTTACCATACTATATCAAAACACACCCTAATTTAATCCTAGAACGATCACAGTATACCATATACGCTTCTCTACTCACCGACAAAGTTAACATAGGAGCTAAAATTAAATAGTCAATAAGCTTTTGGAAGCTTTCCTCACACTTATCTAACTAGAAAAATAGGACATTATTTCAAGTCAACCTTGTCAGAGGAGCTACTATCCTGGAAAAGATCTATACAAAGTGCCTATAATAACCTGTTAGGCTTAGAAAACTTTGCATCTCGGTGATTGTAGTAGGCTTAAGCCAATCAATTACTACTTCAATTTTCTTAGGATCTACTTAAATGCCTTCACTTGAGACCATATGTCACAAGAATGAAATACTTTCTAGCCAGAACTCACACTTTGAAAACTTAGCATACAGCTGATGCTTCCTCAAGGTTTGCAACACCATCCTTAAATGCCAAGCACATTCTTCCTCAGTCTAGAAATATACTAAAATGTCTTCTATGAAAACAGTGATAAATTGATCTAGGAATGGCCTAAACACTCATTTATTAGATCCATAAAGGCTGTTAGTGCATTAGTGAGTCCAAACGACATCATCAAGAACTCATAATGACCAAACCTTTTCCTGAATATTGTTTTTACCACATCCTCACTCCTTATTCTCAGCTAATAATAGCCCGATCATAGGTCTATTTTAGAGAAGCATCTTGCTCCTTGTAGCTACTTAAACAAGTCATCAATTCGAAGAAATGGATACTTATTCTTAACTGTCATCTTATTCAGCTTGTCTGTAGTCAATGCATAACCTCAATGACTCATCCTTCTTCCTTACAAACAAAATAGAAGCACCCTAAGGTGATGTGCTTGACCAGATAAAAACCTTATCTAGAAGCTCCTGCAGTTATTCTTTCAATTCTTTTAACTCTGCTGGCGCCATCCTATAGGATGGCATAGAAATAAGGTTTGTACCCGACACAATATCTATGCAAAACTCAATCTCCCTATCAAGTGTCATCCCAGGAAGCTCCTCAGAAAAACACCCATAAATTCCCAAATAATAGGTATATTTTTCATATAAGTACCTTCAATAGATGTGTCCCTCACTAATGCAACATAACCTTGACAACCACACCTTAACATCTTTCTGACACTTGTGGTTGACACTAGATTGTATAGAGATACACTCCTGTCATCATCAAAGCTAAACTCTTTCACTCTAGCAATATGGAAATACATCTTTTCATTATTTCTTAATCCTAACTTGATTGCTGACTTCATTACTTCCAAAATTCTAACTCTATGATTGGTTTTCACTAGCACATTCACCACATAGTATCATACTATAGTACTAACCTATTATTCATTTTATGGAACATAAGCCATTCACCATGGATGATTCTTCTTGTATCTCCTTCTTAACATGACCATCAAAACATTATCGTTCCCTACCATCCTTTATAGGGAATTACTCTTTATGATTAGATAGGTATTCTTGAACATATAATTTCCACCTAAACTATCATGGTAGTGAGAAATGAGGGTTGTACTACAATCCCAGACAAGATACTTTACGCATTCATTCTTCTTGATACAGCCACATCTATTGCCTATAGCTTTCCAGACTTTAACTTCAAATTTACCTATATCTCTTAATCCTCCTCTTCAATTTTCATCATCTCTTCACAATTATTGTGCTCACCTACAAGATTTCACTGTACCAACTCCTTACTATACCACTGCTCTGCCTGGCATATAATCTTATAATTTACTATATTTATTTACACTCTATTTGTATTTCAAACCTAGCATTATTATCCTGTGTCTCTGTTTTCTGTGGTATTCTAAAAGATACCTCTTACTATCAAATCCTTCTAAAACTATCTCTAGTCTTATATTCATTACTTTGATCTTTGTACTTCTTAGTGATTTGTGAGTAACATTTATACCTGTCATGTAATCTACTATTATTTTGTTACCTATTATTAAACTGTCACTCATATTTCCTCACAAAGTTACCCAGTTGGTCATACTAAAAATACTTGCCTAAATCTCGATTACAGACTCCAGGTCTCACAATTCTAAATTCTAACATCAAATCTGTGTACCATTATCTCTCATTTTTTTTCTCTCATTAGGTATATTTGAATCTATTAGGTTGAGTTTTATTCAACTTATTATATACTGACTTTGCTTCTTTGTCTGATAAGATAGTTTAAGTTACCATTGCAAACCCTTTGGTTACTACCTACTTTGGTTGTATATTTCTTCTAACTTTTCTCACACTATTAATAATATAAAAGGTCCTTGTCGCATTGTCCCTTATTCTACCTTAGGGATAGAAAACAGATACAGTCTATTCCAAATCCTATAACTCCGAGCTTCATGTTCTAGCTCCTAACACAACACCAACTATGACTTGCTTTGAGTTTTGCATTTTTGGATTCTATACCTTAACATTCTCCTCTGATCCTAATTCTACTTTTTCTAATCTTATCCTAATTTGGGTGTTTTAGTTTATTCTTTAGCCAACTCCTTTTATCTTACCCAAATCCAAACTTTGACTATTTTATCCTTTAGCTTTATCCTCTTTCTTGACCTGACTGTCATGTCAGAAACTTGTATCTTTTTACTATCTCTACCAAGTCATCTACGCATTAATTTTACTCAGAATTGGTCTCCTGACCACTTTAGCTAGTACTTTCACTGGCATTTGGGTTATGGTGCATCCATAACCAACTGTTTAAATTTTCATTTCTATACTCCCCTATTTATTAGCATTCTGCAATTTGTCTTCGCTGAGTTACTACCCTTAACATTATTTTGTTTAGAGTATACTCTTATCTTGAGAAATAAGAAGTTGAAAAGAAACTTAAGGAATTATAGCCGTGCATTCACTGTGTGATCTCTGTTCTCATCTTTTAGACTACATACTACCCTTTACTATCTCAAGGAGGGGATCTGTAGGGATTCTATTTTCCCATTTCCACTCAATTGGTCAAAACTTAAGATAATGGATACCATAACTTATCATTCAATTTACCTATTTTTCATCCATCATTATCCAATCACTTATGATTCCTACAATGGAACTTATACCCTCTCCAAGGTTCTTGAGCCAACTACTCTCTACTACACTCTACAGTCTCATCTGGGACACTATTCCATAGGTCACCATTGCTAGTAGTAACCTTCTATCTCTCCTGAAAGGATAAGGCCACCCTACATTATAATTGACTATAAAAGAACTACATCTATCACTTTGCCAGAACCATGTCAGGCTATCTGCTCTCTTATCATATTGTAAACTCCTTAAAGCCTCATTTCACATGCTATGAAAATCATTCATAGCATCCTATCTCCTTTTAGGGGAGTAAAGTCATACTCTATGCCTTGCTGCCACACAAAAAAGATACTATTTTTACTAAACTTTTGGCAAAACATCCATTGTAATGCCAAACTGTCCAAAACCCCATATTGGAGAACAGATGGTCTCACTCTATAAGTGCTATGACTATACTAAAACTTCTAATATTATCGTAACTCCTAATGTAACTCTAGCTCATGCTAGAGTAACTGAGTCATCGTGTAATGGCCCAGCCCACTAGTGATATTGTCCGCTCTGGGCCGAAGCCCTCACGGTTTTAAAACGCGTCACTAGGGGTTACGAACCACCAACTTATAAACCCAGCATCTCTCCCATGTTTTGTCAATGTGGGATTTGCCTAGGGTGTTACACATCAACTCTAGTTACTGCTCAATTGGGACCTTCGATATTCTAGTTTAAGGGTTTTAAACCCCTAACTAGGAGTCCCAAACTCCTTTGCAAAAATAAAACTCTATTTTGGTATATTCATACTAAAACAAAAACTAGCTACAAACATTCACATAGAACACATTAGGGACGCACATAGTTATACACAATAATCCCATGTCGGTATTGTAATTTACGGCTTACCGCATTAATAATGAGAGCATTACGTAGCTCACTACGGTACGTCGCAGCAAATCCGGTTTTCTAACCTCTTATCTCTGTTTCACCAATTGATACCATAAACTGGCCTGGATAAGGCTGTCCACTGATAAATGCTAGCAATGGTACATTTACCTCTATTTAGGGCAGCTATACTACCATAACTTACATTTATGTACTCGTGTCTTACATTAGATGTAACACCCTAGGCAAATCCCACATCGACAAAACACGAGAGAGATGCTGGGTTCATAAGTTGATAGTTCGTAACCCCTATTGACGCGTTTTAAAACCGTGAGGGCTTCGGCCCAGAGCGGACAATATCACTAGTGGGCCGGGCCGTTACATTTGTGGTATCAGAGCCGCTCCGCGTGCAAACTTGAACGATGGTGGGGCAAACCTCAGCGAGGACGCTGAGTCCCATAAGGGGGGTGGATTGTAACACCATAGGCAAATCCCACATCGACAAAACACAGGAGAGATGCCGGGTTCATAAGTTGATATTTCGTAACCCCTATTGACGCGTTTTAAAACCGTGAGGGCTTCGGCCCAGAGCGGACAATATCACTAGTGGGCCGGGTCGTTACATTTGTGGTATCAGAGCCGCTCCGCGTGCAAACTTGAACGATGGTGGGGCAAACCTCAGCGAGGACGCTGAGTCCCATAAGGGGGGTGGATTGTAACACCCTAGGCAAATCCCACATCGATAAAACACGGGAGAGATGCTGGGTTCATAAGTTGATAGTTCGTAACCCCTATTGACACGTTTTAAAACCGTGAGGGCTTCAGCCCAGAGCGGACAATATCACTAGTGGGCCGGGCCGTTACATTTGTGGTATCGAGCGCTCGCGTGCAACCTTGAGCGATGGTGGCAAACCTCGAGGACGCCGAGTCCCATAAGGGGGTGGATTGTAACACCTAGGCAAATCCCACATCGACAAAACACGGGAGAGATCTTTGGGTTCATAAGTTGATAGTTCGTAACCCCTATTGACGCGCTTTTAAAACCGTGAGGGCTTCGCCCGAGCGGACAATATCACTAGTGGGCCGCCGTTACATTTGTGGTATCGTGAGCGCCGCGTGCAAACTTGAACGATGGTGGGGCAAACCTCAGCGAGGACGCTGAGTCCCATAAGGGGGGTGGATTGTAACACCCTAGGCAAATCCCACATCGACAAAACATGGGAGAGATGCTGGGTTCATAAGTTGATAGTTCGTAACCCCTATTGACGCGTTTTAAAACCGTGAGGGCTTCAGCCCAGAGCGGACAATATTACTAATGGGCCGGGCCATTACATTTGTGAAAATTGTAACAGCCCGATCCTTCTCCAGTTAGTATTGTCCGCTTTGGCCCATGGGCCTCACGGATTTGTCCCTTGGGAGGTTTCATTCCCAAAAGCGCGCTGACCAGGTGAGGAAAGCTCCCACATATATGGCCCAAATCTTTTCTTCCCGTTTCCGATGTGGGACACGAAGTTTCCACCCCAGTGCGTAGCTGGTTGAACAAGCACGTCCCAACCCCATCCCTGGGTCGTGACAAGCCCACCAGCTTCCGCCTGGTGCGTCCTCGCACCACACACCGTACTAGAGGGAGTCCAGCTCTGATACCAAAAATGTAATGGCCCGGCCCACTAGTGATATTGTCCGCTCTGGGCTGAAGCCCTCACGGTTTTAAAACGCGTCAATAGGGGTTACGAACTATCAACTTATGAACCCAGCATCTCTCCCGTGTTTTGTCGATGTGGGATTTGCCTAGGGTGTTACATTAGATAAGCATGATAATTAGCCCTATTTTGACAGAAACATGACATTTCTTAGAGTACATATCCCCTTGGCAGACCTCAATATGTCTGCTAGCTTAAGTTTACATCACCATGTACTCCATAAAGACTGAGACACTAAACTGAAGCACTCTTACACTACTCAAAGAATAATGCAAAATCTAAAAATAAGGAGTTACAGAAAAAAAATGAAACAGGAACCTATACTCTACATGCGACAACCCCACAGGTACACACTTTCTCATGAACCTAGAGCCTAAGCTCTAATATTAACTTTGTTATGGCCCATTTTTAAGGTCGAATCGGCACTAGGATTTTGGTTAGCATAAGGCTCCCGAAACCCATAGTAAGCTTAACTATTTCTAGCCCAACCATAAAGTTCATAAATATAGTCTAATTTCAAGAAATTAAATAGACTGAGTCTGGTCTCTAATGGGGAGCCTTAACTCACTCGAGCTATAAACTAAAAAACAACAATATTGAGAGCTTAGCTCACCCTCACAATCTTCAAAGCAGATAAATAATTAAATGAGAGTTCAGCTCCCTCATCCCAAGGAATGAATATCTCATGCATCCAAACATTTCTGCATTGTAATGGTCGGGCTCCAACCACTAGAGAAATTGTCCGCTTTGGCCGTAAGCATCATGGTTTTGTCCCATAGGTGGAATGGAGAACTTCCCAAAAGGTCACCCATCATAGGATTTCTCTTAAGCGAGCACGCTTAACCCTGGAGTTCTTCCAACTCTCCAGGCCATTCCACCAAAAGGCGCCTCTAGTTATTAGTTCTCTCATTTTATATATCATTACTTTTTGAACCCAAGACCATCTCTGTGCTTTGCTGATGTGGGATTTGCCTAAGGGAGCTTCTAAATGTGACGCCCCTCACTCGTCTACAATGTAGCTGAGCGAGGAGTGCCACATTCAGTGCTGGAGCACCCTATCTTGTCTTATCATATTCATTGTAAATTTTTAATATCAATTAAAAACAGGTATTTCTTATGTGGAATTTTTTTTTATAACAATTTATTTTTGTGGATACTCGAGCAGAGCCTCCTCTGTTTAATTAACATCTTGCGGGTTCTACTAGTTACCTGTTAATAACAATTTCATATCTCTACATGTCATATCATGTCATTTCTGCTCATACAATTTCAAGTTCATTCATTCATCTAGAAATTCATATGCAAAAATTCATAACTTTATTTACAATCCAAAAATATGTTGCTTAGAATGGTCTAAAGTAAATGAAATTAGTTCTAAAAAATTTTGAATATTACGAAATGATTGTAAATAACTTAGAAAGTATCAAGGAAGTGATAAAAAGACTAATAGAAGAATTATAACTTAAATAACATTACAAATGTGACTTGCATAAGAATATAAGTATAAGTTTAAATTTTAGATTATTCGTATCTGGTACATTATTAATGCAAATTTCTGAACTGAGCACCTCCAAAGAAGAACATGGCAGGATAGAGGATAGTTAATATTAAAAACTAAATTAATTATAGATCTAAATTATTCGAATTATGGTTTATTTCTACCTTTATTTGTATATAATTTTCTTGTTATATTATTGCACCACTAAGCAGTAATGCTTAGCGCGATGAATTTATTTCCTCGTGTAGGTACTGAAGGTAAAGCCCAGCAAATATTAAACAGGGATTTTAGAGTTCTGATTTGCAGAAATGTCTGAAGTATTCAAGGTAGTCACCTCCTTAGTAATGCATGTAGATAGGGCCCATATAGATCATATTTTGTATTTTGTATAAAATGCTAGATATTGTATTGTAATGTAGATTATGAACAGGTAATTAATAGAAATGTGATGTAAATTAATAAATTAGCTTTTTTATATGTAATTAATTTATACATCATGTAAATTATGAGATTATGTAATTATTTTGTAAATTATGTAAATTAATAAAATTTGAGAATTTTGATACATAAATTGAGTATGCATGGATATGTATGCAATTGAGATAGCAAGAATTGAATGTGTGATAATGATGATATGAGTATGCATGAATTATTTTAAGAAAAATATTGTTGAATTTCAAATAGGTGAATAGTAAAACACGTCAAACGACAATAAAATGGGGGAAACTTCGTTAGTTTCTCCGTCGAAAAATAATTGATATTAAAAGATAATAACTTGAAAATGATTAAAGGAATAAAGTAAGATAAGATAGGATGCTCCGGCATCAAATGTAGCACACCTCGCTCGGTTACATTGTAGTCGGGTGATGGTTGTTACAAAAAAAATCAGTTAAACTGAACTTAACCAAATTACTTTATTAATTTTTAAATTGATATATTTCTATAGAGAATTTATATATTATATGTAATTTTATGTATATAAATTGTTTAATTTCATTGATTAATGGTTATTAGGCTCAAACCAAGGTCCAAATTAGACCAAATAACTAGAAAATCAAGTCTAAATTAAAAAACCTATCAAAACTCTAAAATCAGTCAGTTTGAACCAAACCAAACTAAAATAGAGCGATTCAGCTTGATTCGATTTTTCATTCATTTCAATTCAGTTCGATTTCTAAAATATGATAATTTGACTAATTTGATTTTTGATGATTCGATTCTGTTCAGTTCAGTTTGAACCAAATGCTCAACCCTACTTAGGGTGCTATGTTTTTAGTCGATAATGTCATGCATAGACTTGGGTTTGATCTTTAATATATTGTGTCTCCTTCCGTCGAATGTTTCAAATGAAGTTGTAGCAAAGGCATGGTGGCAGGATGGATCCTAAGGCTGCTAGGGGTTTGTAGGACTAATAAAAAACTAACTTATTAGCTAGGGCTTGATTTCTTGGGCTGGGTTTGTTTAGTTGGGTTGGTTTAATTAAACAAGTTTTTGGTTTTTGTAAGCCATGGGGTCTTTAGTTTTCAAATCCTTTACAGTTGTATTGGGCTACTCAAGGCCACTAGTCTTCAATCTTTTGATAAAAAAAAAAAAAAAAAAAAAAAATGGATAGGCATCACTAAAAGATAATCATTTATTTAAATCTATGTTTATTGAACTTAACAATGAATTTTATAAGGTGATTAACTTAACAATGAATTTTATAAGGTAATTAAATTTCAATTTCTAATGAGAATCATAATTATATGATCACTTAGTGTGCCTCAATATTTATTTTTAGGTGAAAATTTTATCAACTTGAAGTGCTGGCAGATGAAACACAGAGATAAGGGGACAAAAACAACACTGCATAGATTCTAGTATCATTTACTTCTCTAAAATAAAATCCTACAAGTTCTCCCTGTGACCTAACGAAAATCTAGAGAAGTCCAGTTTGGGAAAGGACTAGGAATGAACTCCTAGCTATATATGAACCACTGTAGCTTCATTAAATTTGTCATTACCACATGATCTTCAATCTTTAAAACATCTCATAATTATTCAATCTCTAACACTGCTTGGGTTCGAGTACTATTTACTTCTCTAAATTATTTAGCACTGTGTTTTCAACTCTCTAAAATTTCTATTATTTAACATATCTCACAATTATTCTTCACATTCAAAATTTAAAAAATTATTATTTATTAAAATAATTTCATTGAGGACACAATAAGAGAATAAATTATTTAACTAAATTTGGTTTCGAATTAATATTTTTTAATATAATATATTAAAAAAATTAAATAGTAATAATAAGGATATTCTTGATAATATTAATGTTTTTATTTATTAAAATAATTTCATTTAGTACAAAACACGAGAATAAAGTATTTCACTAAATTTAATTTCGAATTAATATTTTTTTAATATAATATATTAAAAAATTAAATAATAATAATAATAATAAGGATATTCTTGATAATATTAATATTTTTATTTATTAAAGTAATTTCATTGAGCACAAATATAAGAGAATAAACTATTTCATTAAATTTGATTTCGAATTAATATTTTTTAATATAATATATTAAAAAAGTTAAATAGTAACAATAAGGATATTCTTGATAATATTAATATTTTTATTTATTAAAATAATTTCTAAATTTGATTTCGAATTCATATTTTTTAATATAATATATTAAAAAATTCAATAGATTAAATAAGGATATTCTTAATAATATTAATGTTTTAATTTATTTAAATAATTTCATTGAGTACAAAATAAGAGAATAAAGTACTTCATTAAATTTGATTTCGAATTAATATTTTTTAATATAATATATTAAAAAAATAAATAGTAATAATAATAATATTCTTGATAAAATTAATGTTTTTATTTATTAAAATAATTTCATTGAGTACAAAATAAGAGAATAAAGTATTTTATTAAATTTAATTTATAACCTCAAATATCACTATAAATAATATTATCAAGAATATCCTTATTATTACTATTTAATTTTTTAAATATAATATATTAAAAAATATTAATTTAAAATCAAATTTAGTGAAATACTTTATTCTCTTATATTGTACTCAATAAAATTATTTTAATAAATAAAAATATTAATATTATCAAGAATATCCTTATTATTACTATTTAATTTTTTAATGTATTATATTAAAAAATACTAATTCGAAAACAAATTTAGTGAAATACTGTATTCTCTTATTTTGTACACATTGAATTAATTTTAATAAATAAAAATATTAATATTACCAAGAATATCCTTATTATTACTATTTAATTTTTTTTAATATATTATATTAAAAAATATTAATTCAAAATCAAATTTAGAAATTATTTTAATAAATAAAAACATTAAAATTATCAAGAATATCCTTATTATTTCTATTTAATTTTTTTAATATAATATATTGAAAAATATTAATTCGAAATCAAATTTAGTGAAATACTTTATTCTTTTATTTTATACCCAATGAAATTATTTTAATAAATAAAAATATTAATATTATCAAGAATATTCTTATTATTACTATTTAATTTTTTTTAATATATTTTATGAAAAAATATTAATTTGAAATCAAATTTAGTGAGATACTTTATTCTTTTATTTTGTAGTCAATGAAATTATTTTAATAAATGAAAATATTAAAATTATCAAGAATATCCTTATTATTACTATTTAATTTTTTTTAATATATAATATTAAAAAATATTAATTCAAAATCAAATTTAGAAATTATTTTAATAAATAAAAACATTAATATTATCAAGAATATCCTTATTATTACTATTTAATTTTTTTTTTAAATAATATATTAAAAAATATTAATTTGAAATCAAATTTAGTGAAATACTTTATTCTTTTATTTTATACAATGAAATTATTTTAATAAATGAAAATATTAATATTATCAAGAATATCCTTATTATTACTATTTAATTTTTTTAAAATATTATATTAAAAAATATTAATTCAAAATCAAATTTAATGAAATACTTTATTCTCTTATTTTATACTCAATGAAATTATTTTAATAAATAAGAACATTAATATTATCAAGAATATCCTTACTATTTTTGTTTAATTTTTTTAATATATTTTTTTTAAAAAAAATTAATTCCAAATCAAATTTAGTGAAGTACTTTATTCTCTTATTTTGTACTCAATAAATTTTTTTTAATAAATAAAATCATTAATATTACGAAGAATATCCTTATTTTTACTATTTAATTTTTTTTAATATTTTATATTAAAAAATATTAATTAAAAATCAAATTTAGAAATTATTTTAATAAATAAAAACATTAATATTATCAAGTATATCCTTATTATTACTATTTAATTTTTTTAGTATATTATATTAAAAAATATTAATTCGAATTTAACTTTAAAATAGAGATCAATAAAAAAAAAATTACAATTTTAAAGAAAATTTTTGGGTTTGACGTATTTTGCTAGAAAAATAATTCTTCCAATTATGGAAAGCTATGATTTACTGAGTTCATCTAAATTACAGTAACCAAATTTTCTATATTTAAAAAAATATATAAGAAAAAAAAAAAAAGATAATTCAACGAGGGCAAAAAACTGAAACATTCTCTCTCAAGGACACAGTCTTTAAACCAAATCTACACTATTCACGTATCCCTCTTTGTCGAATATGGAAACTCCGCTTCTTAATGGAAGTCTCACCTCTGGCAACGAAGACTACTCACCCGTGAAGAGCTTCAAGGAGATAAGGTTAGTATTTTGGATTGAGACAGTGAAGATGTGGACGATTGCCAGTTTATTCGGAGGAAAGGAGATAATGATCAAGAGACTATACTTTCCTTTTTTATTCCAATATATAATAGATAACAATACATTAAAACTAGTTATTTTTTAAGATGCTGTAACAATTAATGATACAAAATCATGGTGTATGATGCATGCTATCATACACCGGATTCATAAAGCGTTATATATTTAGAAAAATATATTTTTTAAATATATTAAGTAGAGAGTATTGAAAAAGATTTAAAATTAAATTTAATAAATTTTAATTATCATAAAATTAAAATAACAAGTTAATTTTTTAAATTTTTTCATAGAATTTAAAATAAATTTTTTTTTGAAAAGTAATTTTAACTCTCAAATGTCAATATTAAATAAGCAAACAATCGATCCTTAATAAGATTTTACCACATTAAATTATATAATGTTAAATTTAATTTACTCATATTTTCATATTCCTAATCAAATTATATTTTTTTTATTAATAAAAAACTCTATTAAAGCTACAATTATTAAAGGACGGCTGCCCAATTCTTCTCCTCCTCCATTTTTCATTTTATAATATCATTTCCATCAAACTACGTGCCTTTGTCTAGTTCCAGTTTAAAGTTTAACAGATGGGAATTGAATTATAAAATCCTATTAATTTATAATTTATATATGTTTTAATTAAGTTTAGTAGGTGGGAATTGAATTATAAAATCCTATTAATTTATAATTTATATATGTTTTAATTTTAATTGATATGGTTTTTAAGTTTGAAATTAAATGATTATCTAGCCACCTTTATTATTTTTATATTCATGAATTCAGATAATAAAAATAAAAAAAAAGAAGAAATTTTGTATTGTCAAACATGATAGATGTCATTAAAATAGCATTGAAATCTAAAACATTCCCTCGGTCTTCTTTCATTCTTTTTTTTTTTTTTTTTTTTTTTCTGAGAGTCAAGGTCTTCTCTATTGTTGATATCTAATGGTTGTCCTTTGGCCCTCCGAACAGGGGATGATCCTCCTTTGCTCTGTCTGGAAGTGGGTTTTTCTCTTCCCACCTCTAGCCAAGGTTTTATGCATAAATAAGAGTGTTTTCCTCTCTTGATTGCAGATCTACACGTTCACGGTGAGGGACTAAGTTCAGATCTAGTTTTGTAGTGGCGTTGATTAAGCTTTCCTTTCTGCTGATTGTGCTTTGGCTCTAGAGACAGGACTTCATCTATTAGGGTATGGAGGAAGAGACACCTTAAGGGTATAAGTGCTAAAACCATTCTAGGGCTTCCCCCTTTGAGCTTTGGCTCTTCTACTACTGTTATGTCTTCCTGATCTCTGGATTTTTATTCCATGGCTTGGGTACATGTTGTTGTGTTAAATCTTAGTTTGGCTGCTATAGAACCTAGGGTTAGGGGTGGACACTTTTTAGTTTGAATCGAATAAATAGAATCAAACCACTTTAATTTGGTAATTTGGTTCAGTTTTTAAGATAATTTGATTTGGTTCGATTTTACATTTTAAAAATTTTGGTTATTTTCGTATGGTTCAAATTTTTTAGAGAAAAAATCAGTTGAATTGAATCGAACTGAATTGCTTTTATTAATTTTTAAATTGATTTATTTTTATAATGAATTTATGAATTATATGTAATTTTATGTATATATATATTTAATTTCATTGATTAATGGTTATTAAGTTCAAACCAAGGTCAAATTCAGATCAAATAACTTAAAAATCAAGTCTAAATTAAAAAATAAATCAAAACTAAAAAACTGATCAGTTTGAACCAAACCGAACCAAAATAGAGTGACTCAGTTCGATTCAGCTTTTCATTATTTCGGTTCAATTTGATTTTTAAAATATAATAATTTGATTAATTCAGTTTTAATAATTTAATTTGATTTAGTTAGGTTCAGTTCGGCTTGAACCAAATACTTAGCCTACCTGAGGTGCTATGTTTTTAGTTGATGATGCCATGCACAGACTCAAGTTTGATCTTCAGCATGTTGTGTCTCCCTCCGCGAACTGTTTCGGACGAAGCTATGGCAAAGGCATGGTGCTGGTGTAGATCTAAGAGCTGCTAAGGGTTGCAAGACTAATAAAAAACTAACTTAGCTAGGGCTTGACTTTTTGGGCTAGGTTTGTTTTGTTGGGTTGGGTTTGTTTAGTTGGGTTGGTTTAATTAAACTGGTTTTTGATTTTTGTCAGCCATGGGTTCTTTAGTTTTCAAATCCTTTATAGTTGTATTGGGCTATTTAAGGGCACTAGTCTTTGATTCTTTTGATATATAAAAAAAAAAAAAAAAAAAAAGAGGATAGACATCACTAAAAGATAATCATTTATTTAAAACTATGTTTATTGAACTTAACAATGGATTTTATAAGGTGATTAAATTTCAATTTCTAATGAGAATCATAATTATATGATCATTTAGTGTACCCCAATATTTATTTTTAGGTGAAAATTTTATCAACTTGCTTTAAGTATTGGCAGATGAAACACAGAGATAAGGGGACAAAAACAACATTGCTTGGATTATAGGATCATTTACTTCTCTAAAATAAAATCTTGTAGGTTCTCCGTATGACCTAAGGAAAATATAGAGAAGTCCAATTTGGGGAAAGACTGGGAATGAACTCCTAGCTATATATGAACTACTGTAGCCTCATTAAATTTGTAACTACTACATAATCTTCAATCTTTAACATATCTCATAATTGGATTCTAGTAGCATTTACTTCTCTAAATTATTTAGCACTGTGTTTTTGATTTCATAAAATTTCTATTATTTAACATATCTCATAATTATTCTTTACATTCAAAATTTTAAAAATTATTATTTATTAAAATAATTTCATTGAGTACAAAATAAGAGAATAAACTATTTCACTAATTTTAATTTCAAATTAATATTTTCTAATATAACACATTTAAAAAATTAAATAATAATAATAAGGATATTCTTGATAATATTAATAATTTTACTTATTAAAATAATTTCGTTGAGTAAAAGTAAGAGAATAAACTGTTTCACAAAATTTGATTTCAAATTAATATTTTTTAATATAATATATTAAAAAAATTAAATAGTAATAATAAGGATATTCTTGATCATATTAATTATAGTGATCTTTGAGGTTATAAATTTAACTTTAAAATAGAGAACAATAAAAAAAGAAATTTACAATTTTAAAGAAAAATTTTGGGTTTGCTAGAAAAATAATTCTTCCAATTATGGGAAGCTATGATTTATTGAGTTCATTTCAATTACAATCACCAAATTTTCTATATTTAAAAAATATATATAATAATAATAATTAAGAAAAAAAGAAAAAGAAAATTCAACGAGGGCAGAAAACAGAGACATTCTCTCTCAAGGACAGAGTCTCTAAACCAAATCTACACTATTCATGTATCCCTTTTTGTCGAATATGGAAACTCCGCTTCTTAATGGAAGATTGCCAGTTTATACGGAGGAAAGGAGATAATGATTAGGAGACTATACTCTTCTTTTTTATTCCAATATATAAAAGATAACAATACATTAAAACTAGTGATTTTTTAAGATGCTGTAACAATTAATGATACAAAAACATGGTGTAAGATGCATGTTATCATACACCGGATTCGTAAATCTGATCTGATCTGATCTGATCTACGGAATTATAAACTTTACTTTAACGGTCTTATTTATTACCCGAAACTTTAGCACCAAGTCATTAAATTCAACAAAATCTACTGAAGTCCAGTTTGGGCAAGGACTTTCAATGAACTCCTGGCTATATATAAACCCCTGTAGCTTCTTTTATATTTGTCACTGCCACATGATCTTCAATCTTTGAAGAAAAGAGAAAGATGGGGAGCTTTAAACAAGTTGACGATGCGACTTTTGGGAAGAAACTGGAAGAGATTATTGAAGCTGCTGAGGATGAGTCGAAGGCATTACACATGCTCGCTGAAATTGTTATAGAAGATTTTCATGTCAAGAAAGCAAAAAATGCTAGCCTAGAGGGAAACAAGAGCTGTAATTTTGGTTACCCTTTTGGCGTTCTTATACCCAAGAGAAAGAGGACACCCCGTGTAGAAGTTGCTACAGGGAAAATCGATGATACTATGGAAGCATGCCCTAGGTTCTTGAAGCAAACGGGGACTGCTGAAATAACAAGTTATGGAAGTGAACACAGTAAAGAAGAGAAAGCGGAAGAGGAAGAGGAAGGATATCGTGATTTCAAGAAGCAAAGGAAAAGCAACAAGAAGATGAAAAAGAGTAGTCGAAAACGGTGCTTTGACGGTGATAAAGGAAAAGAAGCAGGGAAGGGTGGGGCATCGAAGAAGCCAAAGAGGGAGGGAGTAGATTTTGCCAAATTGGGTTTTGACCAAGCACCAGACTTGCCAAGCGAGTTAAGGAGAAAAATCGAAGAGATGGATGGTACCGAATTAGAGCTGGTGATAATGAAGCAATTGTCCCAAACTGATCTAAGCAAAAATCACAATCGGATTTCAATGCCCGTTAAACAGATAATAAATGAGTTTCTTTCGATGGAAGAGAAGGAGAAGCTAAATCATCGAGACGGCAAGCGCTTGAAAGGCATAGATGTTATGGTGGTAGGACCATCTGAATCTGATGATGTGACCAAGATGTGTTTGAAGAAGTGGGATATGAACAGTAGCAGCTCTTATGCATTAGTCTCTGGATGGTACTCGCTAGTGAAAGCGAATAAGGAACTGCTCAAGGAAAATGCAATAGCCCAATTTTGGTCGTTCCGGATCAAAGGTGAACTCTGGTTCCGACTTGTAATTGCTAGAGAACGCGTCCAAGATAATGTTGACAATAGCATTGAAGGCAGTGGAGATGGTGACAGGGCCAGCAATAACGGAGAATTGATGTCCACTTCTAATTCGAGTTCTATTACTTACCAACAACAGGATTAGATTTCTTCCATACCACAAATTATCAAGATTTAGGTTTTATACTTATTTTTATGTTCCCTTTCTTATTCTATGCTATTATTGGTTCACGTATAATTTAGTAACTAAAGCCCAATTTTAAAGTCAATTTAAGAATTTACGTTGATATTAAATGATAGAGGTACTCTTCTTGACCACACAGCACATGGACTAGGAGTGTACAAATCGGTTTTATCCAAAATATCACCTACAACATTTTTGTTGAAGCAAAACTTGGAATCATATCTTTTTAGATTTTATTTTCGTTAATAATTAATCAATTACTGATATGTTTGGGCCCTGCAAGCCCATTATAATCCTAGGCAATGCAGCAATTAATGGTCTCTTTTCAAAATTTTCTTCCCCACTTTATTAATTTAAAGTTTTTTTTTTTATGAAAAGCGCAAATTCATATAAAGATAAGTATATTTAATCATCAAATTGAATTTTTTAATATATAGATTTACGTATTTTATATATGTACACTTTAATTAGTTCTGTATGTATTTCGATATAAATATTTAATCTAACAGTAATTAAATTTATTTTCATATGAGTTTGAACTTATATTAAATGTATTTTTTTTAAATGCTTTAAATATATGAATAGTTAATAAATAAATAAATTGTGTGTCACTTATATGAAAATTTTTTATTTAATTTAATCTATTATTATTATTATTATTATTATTATTATTATTATTATTAACACTATAATTTTTATATTTTAAAAAATAAAATATTTAATTTCTAAAATTTGATAAAATTTACATATTAATCTTTTTATCTTTTTTAATCATTAATTAAAAGTAAAAAGACTTTAATGTCCTCGTGAACACACTTAAATACCCTTCCCAACCTACCTACTCCAATTTCCTCTCTCTCCTTCTCCCGTCTCTATCTCCATCTCCTTCCTCTTCCTCTCGCTCTTCCTCTCTCCATCCCATTTAACTATGTCGTACATTTAAAGCATTTTAAAAAAATACATTTAATATAAGTTCAAACTCATATAAGAATGACTTTAATTATTATTAGATTAAATATTTATATCGAAATATATACAAAATTAATTAAAGTGTATACATATAATACATAAATCTATATATAAAAATTCAATCTAACAATAAATATACTTATCTTTATATGAGTTTGTATTTTTCATAAAAAAAAAACTTTTAATTAATAAATTAAGTGGGGAAGAAAATTTTAAAAAGAGACCACTAATTGCTGCATTGCCTAGGATTATAATGGGTTTGCAGGGCCCAAACATATCAGTAATTGATTAATTATTAACGAAAATGAAATCTAAAAATAAATAAATAAATACCATCCCTACTTTTTATGGATTGTTGAAGAACAAAACTACAATCTAATTTGCTAGGCAGCAGTTTTCTGTTTCTTAGGCATTCTATAACCACCAATAGCACAAGTATGATCTCGCTCAAATGGCGCAAGAGTAACATGATCGGAAGGGTTGAACTGCTCCTGTGTCATCTTCTTTTCTTCACTTTCGACTCCAGCCTCCGCAGGAATAGTGGAGTCGATGCAATTTGCCTGTTATATAAGCCATTTATATCAATATATATGTTTAAATAAAAAGAAAACAAAATCATTGTTGTGCAATTAAGTGGTGAATATTCAAGAAACTAACCTTTATTGAAATAACAAAATGGTCGCCAGCCTTCAGAAAATATGAAGCATACAGTGCTAAAATCCTTGCCTGTATAGGTAATTCAAGAAACATAGATACAACTAGAAACAAAATACAAAAGAAATCTAAAATCAAAATCATTATGACCTTGTTGAGTTTGCGCTTATATTCAGAAAAGATGCTGATATGAAAAAGCTGAAGGCAAAAAAAAAGAAAAAAATCCCTGTTGACTGAAGACTTCTTATTTATGGTAGCATTCTTCTAATTCCACATTTTATCCATAACTCAAAGCCAGGATTAATAAGGCAATTATATATATATAAATGAAGGCACATAGCCAAACCACATAACATATCTTTACCCTTGAATTTACCAACTCTAGGCATAGCAATACGAGGTACATGTAAAGCTATAGAATAACAACAAGAGAACTAGCAGAAAGAACAGCAACAACTAAAAAGGGAAGGTGCATCCTTATAACTTGGAGACACATTCCCTAAATGACAGGCCAAGTTGTTATGATAGTTTTGATATAGCTCACCCATAAAACCGAGTCAAATGGTTAAAATGGCAGATAGTCAAATAGCCAAGTTGCCTGCATGACTAGATCAAGGTGTCAAGACGGCTGTCAAAAGGTCAAATCAGTCAAAGATGCTCAGACTAAAAGGGCCGAACATCAGATAGCTTGGTTATTCAGTCAAGCAATAACCATCCAAACAATGGAAAGATCTTAGCTCAACATCCTGGATCGCCCGAACAACAAACTAGCTAAGAACACGCAACTGGCAAGAAGCATACCTGTCTACAATATCGAGATCACAACCGAACAAGTAAGATTTTCGAAACTAACCATGATGGCTATTAGTCTTTGAGTCTATAAATACTAGAATGACACCACAAATAAGGTGCACTTACTCTGTTAAAATTTCTACAATGCTTTATTATTGCTTTTAAATAGCATTTTGTTTTAGATTCAAAGTGTTATGATTCATTCTAATACATTTTTCTATTTATTATTACGTTATTGGAAGAATTTTCTGCAATTTTATTATGTTTATTTGTTCATCATCCATTTAATTGGCCATAATATATATATATATATATATATATATATATATATATATATATATATATATATATATATATATATATATATATATATATATATATATATATTAGTTTAATAATTGCCATCCAATTTTTTTTCTTTTAATTAATTTAATATATATATATATTAGTTTAATAATTGCCATCCAATTTTTTTTCTTTTAATTAATTTAATATGTGTGAGTTTTATCTATTTTAGTAAAAATTTTAATTAATTTACAGCTCAAATAATAAAAACTCTTATTTAATTATTTTATACATAAATTAATAAAAAAAATATCAAATTACACCTCCCTGTAATATTGTATATCATAATTGAAAAATAAAACAAATTTATTAAAAAATAGAAAGCCCAAAAAATTTATCATGTAGTAATTTTTTTACCTCTAATATGTATTATAACTTAAACAATAATAAGATTAAAGTAATATTAAAATTATAAATAATTTAAAAATTTTGAATTACTAACATCATTATATAAATTAAAATTAAAATTAGTTATTAATATATTGTGCATAGGACGAGTAATTAACTAGTAGTTTTATGCAACAAGTTGATCAAAAAAAAAATGACAATTTTTGTGGGGGAGATTAATGTTAAGATTTCATTTTGAGAAAAATATAGTTTTAAATATATTAATTGGTAAGGTTTTATGTTAATTTAAAGGTATAGTTTATATATTTCAATGATGAAAATTTTAAAATAATTAAGAGTTTTGATATTGCTATTTGAGTTATTGTTATTGATAAAAATATTTTTTAAAATATTTTAATTAGATAATATTAAAAAAATAAAATAAAATTTTTATATTTATTTATAAAAAATTTAAAATGATTAAGTAATTTCTAAATTAATTTTTCTAAATTTAAAAAATATATATATTTTTTATAAAAATCTTGTTAATCTTCTAATTTTAAGATCAAATATGTCAAGACCCATTTTCTGAGTCAGACCGGTGTTAGGACTTGAGTCAGTATAAGACCCCTAAAACCCATAGTAAGTCTAATTATTTATAGCCCAACCATAAAGCCCATAAATCTAGTCCAATTTCAAGAAATCAAACGGACTGAGTTCGGCCATAAATTAAACTATCCAACGGAGAGCCTTAACTCATCTGACCTATAAATCAATAAAATAACAATATGGGGAGCTCAGCTCACCCTCATAATCCTCAAAGCAGAAAAATAATCAAATGGAAGCTCGGCTCCCTCATCCAAATGAATGAATATCTCATGCATCCAAACATTTTCACATAAAAAAGGTTACAACTCCAAAAGTTTAGTTAATACAATCTCGTCCATCTATCTGTGGGTAAAAAGCCATACTAAAATTCAATTGTGTGCCAAGTGCTTCCTGAAATTTCCTCCAGAAACGAGAAGTGAACTGGGGCCCTCTATCAGATATTATGAAACTAGGAATCTCATGTAATCTGACTATCTCTGTAACGGCCCGGCCCACTAGTGATATTGTCCGCTCTGGGCTGAAGCCCTCACGGTTTTAAAACGCATCACTAAGGGTTACGAACCACCATCTTATAAACCCAGCATCTCTCTCGTGTTTTGTCGATGTGGGATTTGCCTAGGGTGTTACAATCCACCCCCCTTATGGGACTCAACATCCTCGCTGAGGTTTGCCCCACCATCGTTCAAGGTTGCACGCGGAGCGGCTCTGATACCACAAATGTAACGGCCCGGCCCACTAGTAATATTGTTCGCTCTGGGCTGAAGCCCTCACGGTTTTAAAACGCGTCACTAGGGGTTACGAACCACCATCTTATAAACCCAGCATCTCTCCCGTGTTTTATCGATGTGGGATTTGCCTAGGGTGTTACAATCTCACAGATGTACAACCTTGCATACTAAGTAACAGAATAGGTGGTTTGCACAGGCAAAAAGTGAGCTGACTTGGTTAGAAAGTCCATAATCATCCATATAGAATCATACCCTCGGGTAGTACGAGGCAACCCAGCTACGAAGTCCATGGTGAGCAACTTCCCTAATGGCCTCTGATGTTCAAACTTTACTTTCTGACAAGCTAGGCACTTAGACACAAAGTCTGCTATGTTTCGCTTTATACCATTCTACTAGTACCTATCCTTAACATCATGGTACATCTTTGTATATCTTGCATTAACATTGTAAGGTGTATAGTGTTCCTCTTGCATAATTTTATTTCCTATGTTGTCCACATCTGGTACACATGCCCTAGAGCCTTGCATAAGGGTACCATCTCCATCAAACCCAAATTCACAATCTTTTCCTTACTGCACCTTTTCCATAATCTGCATTAATTATGGGTCCCTATGCTAGCAAACTCTAATTATGTTCTGTAGATCCGGCCATACTCTGAAATGTGCCAAATGTGCACCCGAAGCAGTTATATTCAACATCAAACCTTGATCCATTAGTTCATGCAACTCTTACATCAACAATCTTTTTTTTATAGTTATATGTGCCAAGCTACCAGAAGACTTTCTACTTAAAGCATCTACCACCACATTTGCTTTACCTAGGTGGTACTGGATAATGTAATCATAGTCTTTCAGAATCTCCATCCATATCCTCTGCCTCAAATTTAAATCCCTCTGCTGAAAAATGTACTTTAAGCTTTTATGGTCAGTGTATATCTTATGTGTTTTACCATACAGGTAGTGTAACACCCTAGGCAAATCCCACATCGACAAAACACGGGAGAGATGCTGGGTTTATAAGTTGGCGATTCGTAACCCCTAGTGACGCATTTTAACAAATGTAACGGCCTGGCCCACTAGTGATATTGTTCGCTCTGGGCCGAAGCCCTCACGATTTTAAAACGCGTCACTAGGGGTTACGAATTGCTAACTTATAAACCCAGCATCTCTCTCGTGTTTTGTCGATGTGGGATTTGCCTAGGCTGTTACAATCCACCCCCCTTATGGGACTCAGCGTCCTCGCTGAGGTTTGCCCCACCATCGTTCAAGTTTGCACGCGGAGCGACTCTGATACCACAAATGTAATGGCCCGGCCCACTAGTGATATTGTCCGCTCTAGGCTGAAGCCCTCACGGTTTTAAAACGAGTCACTAGGGGTTACGAACCACCAACTTATAAACCCAGCATCTCTCCCGTGTTTTGCCGATGTGGGATTTGCCTAGGGTGTTACAGGTAGTGCCTCTAACTTTTCAGTGTAAAGACAATAGCTGCCATTTCTATATTATGAGTGGAGTAATTTTGCTTGTGCTTCTTTAACTGTCTAGAAGCATAAGCCACCACTTTACCATACTGTATCAAAACACACCCTAATTCAACCCTAGAACCATCACTGTATACCATATACCTTTCTCCACTCACCGGCAAAGATAACATGGGAGCTAAAATTAAATAGTCATTAAGCTTTTGGAAGCTTTCCATACACTTATCTAACTAGAAAAATAGGACATTCTTTCGAGTCAACTGTGTCAGAGGAGCTACTATCCTGAAGAAGATCTATACAAAGTGCCTATAATAACCTATTAAGCTTAGAAAACTTCGCATCTCAGTAATTGTAGTAGGCTTAAGCCAATCAGTTACTACTTCAATTTTCTTAGGATCCACTTGAATGCCTTCACTTGAGACCATATGTCACAAGAATGAAATACTTTCTAGCCAGAACTCACACTTTGAAAACTTAGCATACAGCTGATGCTTCCTCAAGGTTTGCAACACCATCCTTAAATGCCAAGCATGTTCTTCCTCGGTCCAGAAATATACTAAAATGTCATCTATGAAAACAATGATAAATTGATCTAGGAATGGCCTAAACACTCATTTATTAGATCCATAAAGGCTGCTAGTGTATTAGTGAGTCCAAACGACATCATCAAGAACTCATAATGACTATACATTTTCCTAAATGTTATTTTTACCACATCCTCACTCCTTATTATCAGCTAATGATAGCCTGATCATAGGTCTATTTTAGAGAAGCATCTTGCTCCTTACAGCTAGTTAAACAAGTCATCAATTTGAAGAAATGGATACTTATTCTTAACTGTCATCTTATTTAGCTTGTCCGTAGTCAATGCATAACCTCAATGACTCATCCTTCTTCCCTACAAACAAAATAGAAACACCCCAAGGTGATGTGCTTGACCAGATAAAACCCTTTTCCAGAAGCTCCTGCAGTTATTCTTTCAATTCTTTTAACTCTGCTGGCGCCATCCTGTAGGATGGTATAGAAATAAGGTTTGTACCCGACACAGTATCTATGCAAAATTCAATCTCCCTATCAGGTGTCATCCCAGGAAGCTCCTCAGAAAAAACACCCATAAATTCCCAAATAATAGGTATATTTTTCATATAAGTACCTTCAACAGATGTGTCCCTCACTAATGTAACATAACCTTGACAACCACGCCTTAACATCTTTCTAACACTTATGGCTGACACTAGATTGTATAGAGATACACTCCTATCATCATCAAAGCTAAACTCTTTCACTCCAGTAATATGGAAATACATCTTTTCATTATTTCTTAATCCTAACTTGATTGCTGACTTCATTACTTCTAAAATTCTAACTCTGCGATTGGTTTTCACTAGCACATTCACCACATAGTATCATACTATAGTACTAACCTATTATTCATTTTATGGAACACAAGCCATTCACCATGGATGATTCTTCCGGTATCTCCTTCTTAACATGACCATCAAAACATTATCGTTCCCTACCATCCTTTATAGGGAATTACTCTTCATGATTAGATAGGTATTGTTGAACATATAATTTCCACCTAAACTATCATGGTAGTGAGAAATGAGTGTTGTCCTACAATCCCAGACAAGATACTTTACGCATTCATTCTTCTTGATATAGCCACATCTATTGCCTATAGCTTTCCAGACTTCAGCTTCAAATTTACCTATATCTCTTGATCCTCCTCTTTAATTTTCATAATCTCTTCACAATTATTGTGCTCTACCTATAGGATTTCACTACACCAACTCCTTATTGTACCACTGCTCTGCCTGGCATATAATCTCATAATTTACTATATTTATTTACACTCTATTTGTATTTCAAACCTAGCATTATTATCCTGTGTCTCTGTTTTCTGTGGTATTCTAAAAGATACCTCTTACTATCAAATCTTTTTAAAACTATCTCTAGTCTTATATTCATTACTTTGATCTTTGTTTTTCTTAGTGACTTGTGAGTAATATTTATACTTGTTATGTAATCTACTATTATTCTGTTACCTATTATTAAACTGTCACTCATATTTCCTCACAAAGTTACCCAGTTGGTCATACTGAAAATACTTGCTTAACTCCCGATTACAGACTCCAAGTCTCACCATTCTGAATTCTAACATCAAATCTTTGTACCATTATCTCTCATTTTTTTTCTCTCATCAGGTATATTTAAATATATTAGGTTGACTTTTATTCAACTTATTATATATTGACTTTGCTTCTTTGTCTAATAAGATAGTTTAAGTTACCATTGCACACCCTTTGGTTACTACCTACTTTGGTTGTATATTTCATCTAACTTTTCTCACACTATTAATAATCTAAAAGGTCCTTGTTCTATTGTCCCTTATTCTAACTTAGGGATAGAAAATAGATACAGTCTATTCCAAATCCTATAACTCTGAGCTTCATGTTCTGTCTCCTAACACTGCACCAACTACGACCTGCTTTGAGTTCTGCATTTTTGGATTCTATACCGTAACAAACATTCTCCTCTAATCTTGACTCTACTTTTTCTAATCTTATCCTAATTTGGGCGTTTCAGTTTATTCTTTAGCCAACTCCTTTTATCTTACCCAAATCCAAACTTTGACTATATTATCCTTTAGCTCTATCCTATTTCTTGACCTGACTATCATGTTAGAAACTTGTATCTTTTTACTATCTCTACTAAGTCATCTATGCACTAATTTTACTCAGAATTGGTCTCCTGACCACTTTAGCTAGTACTTTCACTAGTATTTGGGTTATGCTGCATCCATAACCAACTGTCCAAATTTTCATTTCTATACTCCCCTATTTATTAGCATTCTATAATTTGTCTTCGCTGAGTTACTGCCCTTAACATTAATCTGTTTAGAGTATACTCTTATCTTGAGCAATAAGAAGTTGAAAAGAAACTCAAGGAATTATAGCCATGCATTCACTGTGTGATCTCTGTTCTTATCTTTTAGACTACATACTACCCTTTACTATCTCGAGGAGGGGATCTGTAGGGATTCTATTTTCCCATTTCCACTCAATTGGTCAAAACTTAAGCTAATGGATACCATAACTTATCATTCAATTTGCCTATTTTTCATCCATCATTATCCATTCACTTATGATTCCTACAATGGAACTTATACCCTCTCCAGGGTACCTGAGCCAACAACTCTCTATTACACTCTACAGTCTAATCTGGGACACTATTCCATAGGTCACCATTGCTAGTAGTAACCTTCTGTCTCTCCTAAAAGGATAAGGCCACCCTACATTATAATTGACTACAAAATAACTACATCTATCACTTTGCCAGAACCATGTCAGGCTATCTGCTCTCTTATCATACTGCAAAGTCCTTAAAGTGTCATTTCACAGGCTATGAACATCATTCATAGCATCCAATCTCCTTTTAGGGGAGTAAAGTCATACTCTATGCCTTGCTGCCACACAAAGAAGATACTATTTTTACTAAACTTTTGGCAAAACATCCATTGTAATGCCAAACTGTCCAAAACCCCATATCGGAGACCAGACGGTCTCACTCTACAAGTGCTATATTTACTTTATCACTATATTAAAACTTCTAATATTATGGTAACTCCTAATGTAACTCTAGCTCATGCCAGAGTAACTGAGTCATCGACTCTAGTTACTGCTCAATTGGGACCTTTGATATTCTAGTTTAAGGGTTTTAAACCCCTAACTAGGAGTCCCAAACTCCTTTGCAAAAATAAAACTCTATTTTGGTATATTCATACTAAAACAAAAGCTAGCTACAAACATTCGCATAGAACACATTAGGGACGCACATAGTTATACACAATAATCCCATGTCGGTACTGTAATTTACGGCTTACCGCACAAACAATGAGAGCATTACGTAGCTCACTATGGTACGTCCCAACAGATCAGGTTTTCTAACCTCTTATCTCTCTTTCACCAATTGATACCATAAACTGGCCCTGACAAGGCTGTCCACTGATAAATGCTAGCAATGGTACATTTACCTCTATTTAGGTCAGCTATACTACCATAACTCACATTTATGTACTCGTGTCTTACATTAGATAGGCATGCTAATTAGCCCTATTTTGATAGAAACATGACATTTCTTAGAGTACGTATTCCCTTGGCAAACCTCAATATGTCTGCTAGCTTAAGTTCACATCACCATGTACTCCATGAAGACTGAGACATTAAACTGAAGCACTCTTACACTACTCAAAGAATAATGCAAAATCTAAAAATAAGGAGTTACAGAAAAAAAAAAATGAAACAGGAACCTATACTCTGCATGCGATAACCCATGAGTACACACTTTCTCATGAACCTAGAGCCTAAGCTCTAATACTAACTTTGTCATGACCCATTTTCAAGGTTGAATAGGCACTAAGACTTCGGTTAGCATAAGGCTCCCGAAATCCGTAGTAAGCCTAACTATTTCTAGCCCAACCATAAAGTTCATAAATATAGTCTAATTTCAAGAAATTAAACGGACTGAGTCTGGCCATAAATTGGACTATCTAATGGGGAGCCTTAACTCACTCGAGCTATAAACTAAAAAACAATAATATTGAGAGCTCAGCTCACCCTCACAATCTTCAAAGCAAATAAATAATTAAATGAGAGTTCAGCTCCCTCATCTCAAGGAATGAATAGCTCATGCATCCAAACATTTCCACATAAATAAGGCTACGAATCCAAAAGTTAAGTTAGTACAACCCTAGATAAGAATAATACACTATTGGTACATGCAGAGTTTTAGAATTTAACAAAAGATAATAAAAGTAAACTGAACTTTTTTTGTTTAACCTGTGAGAAAAGAAAGCTGGTTATTTTTAATAAGTCCACTTGTCACTTGAGCAAAAATAGTTGAACAGGGGTGAGAGTTTGACTCATAGAGTAAGATATTGATTTTAAATATAATTTTTATAACTATCTAAACCTAATACATTTATATGTATGAAATGTAACATACACACATAATTTCAAACAATTCAAATAACAATGAATTTTTTAAGGGGATTAACTTAACAATTCAAATAACAATTCAAATGGACAGGCGTCACTAAAAGACAATCATTTATTTAAATCTATGTTTATTGAACTTAACAATGAATTTTTTAAGGGGATTAACTTAACAATGAATTTTATAAAGTAATTAAATTTCAATTTCTACTGAGAATCATAATTATATGATCATTTAGTGTGCCCCAATATTTATTTTTAGGTGAAAATTTTATCAACTTGAAGTGTTGGCAGATGAAACACAGAGATAAGGGGACAAAAACAACACTGCATAGATTCTAGTATCATTTACTTCTCTAAAATAAAATCCTACAGACTAGGATTAGGAATGAACTCCCAGCTATATATGAACCACTGTAGCTTCATTAAATTTGTCATTGCTACATGATCTTCAATCTTTAAAACATCTCATAAGTATTCAATCTTTAACACTGCTTGGGTTCGAGTATCATTTACTTCTCTAAATCATTTAGCACTGTGTTTTCAACTCTCTAAAATTTCTATTATTTAACATATCTCACAATTATTCTTCACGTTCAAAATTTAAAAAATTATTATTTATTAAAATAATTTCATTGAGGACAAAGTAAGAGAATAAACTGTTTCACTAAATTTGGTTTCAAATTAATATTTTTTAATATAATATATTAAAAAAATTAAATAGTAATAATAAGGATATTCTTGATAATATTAATGTTTTTATTTATTAAAATAATTTCATTGAGTACAAAATAAGAGAATAAAGTATTTCACTAAATTTGATTTTGAATTAATATTTTTTAATATAATATATTAAAAAATTAAATAATAATAATAATAATAATAATAATAATAATAAGGATATTCTTGATAATATTAATATTTTTATTTATTAAAGTAATTTCATTGAGCACAAATATAAGAGAATAAACTAGTTCATTAAATTTGACTTCGAATTAATATTTTTAATATAATATATTAAAAAAATTAAATAGTAATAATAAGGATATTCTTCGTAATATTAATATTTTTATTTATTAAAATAATTTTTAAAATTCATTTTGAATTAATATTTTTTAATATAATATATTAAAAAAATCAATAGATTAATAAGGATATTCGTAATAATATTAATGTTTTTATTTATTAAAATAATTTCATTGAGTATAAAATAAGAGAATAAAGTACTTCATTAAATTTGATTTCGAATAAATATTTTTTAATATAATATATTAAAAAAATAAATAGTAATAAGAAGAATATTCTTGATAAAATTAATGTTTTTATTTATAAAAATAATTTCATTAGGTACAAAATAAGAGAATAAAGTATTTCATTAAATTTGATTTCGAATTAATATTTTTTAATATAATATTTTAAAAAAATTAAATAGTAATAATAAGGATATTCTTGATAATATTAATGTTTTTATTTATTAAAATAATTTCTAATTTTGATTTTTAATTAATATTTTTTAATATAAAATATTAAAAAAATTAAATAGTAAAAAAAAAGGATATTCTTCATAATATTAATGATTTTATTTATTACAAAATAAGAGAATGAAGTACTTCCCTGAATTTGATTTCGAATTAATTTTTTTAAAAAAATATATTAAAAAAATTAAACAGAAATAGTAAGGATATTCTTGATAATATTAATGTTCTTATTTATTGAAATAATTTCATTGACTATAAAATAAGAGAATAACGTATTTCATTAAATTTGTTTTTGAATTAATATTTTTTAATATAATATTTTAAAAAAAATTAAATAGTAATAATAAGGATGTTCTTGATAATATTAATATTTTCATTTATTAAAATAATTTCATTGAGTATAAAATAAAAGAATAAAGTATTTCACTAAATTTGATTTCCAATTAATATTTTTCAATATATTATATTAAAAAAATTAGATAGTAATAATAAGGATATTCTTGATAATATTAATGTTTTTATTTATTAAAATAATTTCTAAATTTGATTTTGAATTAATATTTTTTAATATAATATATTAAAAAAATTAAATAGTAATAATAAGGATATTCTTGATAATATTAATATTTTCATTTATTAAAATAATTTCATTAAGTACAAAATAAAAGAATAAAGTATTTCACTAAATTTGATTTCAAATTAATATTTTTTCATAAAATATATTAAAAAAAATTAAATAGTAATAATAAGGATATTCTTGATAATAGTAATATTTTTATTTATTAAAATAATTTCATTGGGTATAAAATAAAAGAATAAAGTATTTCACTAAATTTGATTTCGAATTAATATTTTTCAATATATTATATTAAAAAAATTAAATAGTAATAATAAGGATATTCTTGATAATTTTAGTGTTTTTATTTATTAAAATAATTTCCAAATTTGATTTTGAATTAATATTTTTTAATATAATATATTAAAAAAAATTAAATAGTAATAATAAGGATATTCTTGATAATATTAATGTTTTTATTTATTAAAATTAATTCAATGAGTACAAAATAAGAGAATAAAATATTTCACTAAATTTGATTTCGAATTAGTATTTTTTAATATAATACAGTAAAAGAATTAAATAGTAATAATAAGGATAGTCTTGATAATATTAATTATAGTGATATTTGAGGTTATAAATTTAACTTTAAAATAGAGATCAATAAAAAAAAATTACAATTTTAAAGAAAATTTTTGGGTTTGACGTATTTTGCTAGAAAAATAATTCTTCCAATTATGGAAAGCTATGACTTACTGAGTTCATCTAAATTACAATAACCAAATTTTCTATATTTAAAAAAATATATAATAATTAAAAAAAAAAAGATAATTCAACGTGGGCAGAAAACAGTAACATTCTCTCTCAAGGACACAGTCTCTAAACCAAATCTACATTATTCACGTATCCCTCTTTGTCGAATATGGAAACTTCGCTTCACCTCTGGCAACGAAGACTACTCACCCGAAAAGAGCATCAAGGAGATAAGGTTAGTATCTTGGATTGAGAAGGTGAAGATGTGGACGATTGCCAGTTTATACGGAGTAAAGGAGATGATGATCAGGAGACTATAATCTCCTTTTTTTATTCCAATATATAATAGATAATAATACATTAAAACTAGTGATTTTTTAAGATGCTGTAACAATTAATGATACAAAAACATGGTGTAAGATGCATGCTATCATACACCGGATCCGTAAAGCGTTATATATTTAGAAAAATAAATTTTTTAAATATATTAAGTAGAGAGTATTGAAAAAGATTTAAAATTAAATTTAATAAATTTTAATTATCATAAAATTAAAATAACAAGTTAATTTTTTAAATTTTTTCATAGAATTTAAAATAAATTTTTTTGAAAAGTAATTTTAACTCTCAAATCTCAAAATTAAAGAAGCAAACAATCGATTCCTTAATAAGATTTTACCTCATTAAATTATATAATTTTAAATTTACACTCACATTTTCATATTCCTAATCAAATTATATTTTTTTATTAATAAAAAAACTCTATTAAAGCTACAATTATTAAAGGATGGCTGCCCAATTCATCTCCTTCTCCTCCTCCCTTTTTCATTTTATAATATCATTTCCATCAAACTACGTGCCTTTGTCTAGTTCCAGTTCAAAGTTTCACAGTTGGGAATTGAATTATAAAATCCTATTATTTTATAATTTATATATGTTTTAATTTTAATTGATATGGTTTTTAAGTTTCAAATTAAATGATTGTCTAGCCACCTTTATTACTTTTATATTCATGAATTCAGATAATAAAAATAAAAAAAAATTAAGAAATTTTGTATTGTCAAACATGATAGATGTCATTAAAATAGCATTGAAATCTAAAACATTCCGTTGTTCTTTTTTTTTCTCTTGAGAGTCAAGCTCTTCTCTACTGTTGATGTCTAATGGTTGTCCTTTGGCCCTCCGGATAGGGGATGATCCTCCTTTGCTCTGTCTGGAAGTGGGTTTTTCTCTTCCCACCTCCAACCGAGGTTTTGTGCATAAATAAGAGTGTTTTCCTCTCTTGATTGCAGACCTACACGTTCATGGTGAGGGACTAAGTTCAGATCTGGTTTTGTAGTGGCGTTGATTAAGCTTTCCTCTGTGTTGATTGTGCTTTGGACTCTAGAGACGGGAATTCATCTATTAGGGTATGGAGGAAGAGACACCTTAAGGGTATAAGTGCTAAAACCATTCTAGGGCTTCCCCCTTTGAGCTTTGGCTCTTCTACCACTGTTATGTCTTCCTGATCTCTGGATTTATTCCATGGCTTGAGTGCTTGTTGTTGTGTTAAATCTTAGTTTGGCTACTATAGAACCTAGGGTTAGGGGTGAACACTATTTAATTTAAACCTAATAAAAGAATCAAACCACTTTAATTCGGTAATTCAGTTCAGTTTTTAAGATAATTTGGTTCGGTTCAATTTTACATTTTTCAAATTTTGGTTATTTTCGTACGGTTCAAATTTTGGTGAGAAAAAATCAGTTGAATTGAATCGAACTGAATTGCTTTTATTAATTTTTAAATTGATTTATTTTTATAATGAATTTTTTAATTATATGTAATTATATATATATAAATTGTTTAATTTCATTGATTAATGGTTATTAAGTTCAAATCAAGGTCAAAATCAGACAAAATAACTTAAAAGTCAAGTCTAAATTAAAAAAACAAATCAAAACTAAAAAATTGATCAGTTTGAACAGAACTGAACCAAAATAGAGTGGCTCAGTTCGATTCAACTTTTCATTATTTCGGTTCAATTTGATTTTTAAAATATAATAATTTGATTAATTCAGTTTTAATAATTTAATTCGATTTAGTTAGGTTCAGTTCGGCTTGAACCAAATGCTTAGCCTACTTGAGGTGCTATGTTTTTAGTTGATAATACCATGCACAGACTCAAGTTTGATCTTCAGCATGTTGTGTCTCCCTCCGCGGACTGTTTCAGACGAAGCTATGGCAAAGGCATGGTGGCGGTGTAGATCCAAGAGCTGCTAAGGGTTGCGGGACTAATTAAAAACTAACTTAGCTAGGGCTTGACTTTTTGGGCTAGGTTTGTTTTGTTGGGTTGGGTTTGTTTAGTGGGGTTGGTTTAATTAAACTGGTTTTTGATTTTTGTCAGCCATGGGGTCTTCAGTTTTCAAATCCTTTATAGTTGTATTGGGCTATTTAAGCGCACTAGTCTTCTATTCTTTTGATAAAAAAAAAAAAAAGGATAGACGTCACTAAAAGATAATCATTTATTTAAAATTATGTTTATTGAACTTAACAATGGATTTTATAAGGTGATTAAATTTCAATTTCTAATGAGAATCATAATTATATGATCATTTAGTGTACCCCAATATTTATTTTTAGGTGAAAATTTTATCAACTTGCTTGGAGTGTTGGCAGATGAAACACAGAGATAAGGGGACAAAATCAACACTGCTTGGATTATAGCATCATTTACTTCTATAAAATAAAATCTTGCAGGTTCTCCGTATGACCTAAGGAAAATCTAGAGAAGTCCAGTTTGGGAAAAGACCGGGAATGAACTCCTAGCTATATATGAACCACTGTAGCTTCATTAAATTTGTCACTACTACATAATCTTCAATCTTTAACATATCTCATAATTGGATTCTAGTACCATTTACTTCTCTAAATCATTTAGCACTGTGTTTTCGATTATATAAAATTTCTATTATTTAACATATCTCATAATTATTCTTTACATTCAAAATTTTAAAAATTATTATTTATTAAAATAATTTCATTGAGTACAAAATAAGAGAATAAACTATTTCACTAAATTTAATATCGAATTAATATTTTTTAATATAATATATTTAAAAAATTAAATAATAATAATAAGGATATTCTTGATAATATTAATAATTTTATTTATTAAAATAATTTCGTTGAGTAAAAATAAAAGAATAAACTGTTTCACTAAATTTGATTTCAAATTAATATTTTTTAATATAATATATTAAAAAAATAAAATAGTAATAATAAGGATATTATTGATAATATTAATTATAGTGATCTTTGAGGTTATAAATTTAACTTTAAAATAGAGAACAATAAAAAAAGAAATTTACAATTTTAAAGAAAAATTTTGGGTTTGCTAGAAAAATAATTCTTCCAATTATGGGAAGCTATGATTTATCGAGTTCATCTCAATTACAATCACCAAATTTTCTATATTTAAAAAATATATATATAATAATTAAAAAAAAAAGATAATTCAACGAGGGCAAAAAACAGAGACATTCTCTCTCAAGGACAGAGTCTCTAAACCAAATCTACACTATTCATATATCCCTGTTTGTCGAATATGGAAACTCCGCTTCTTAATGGAAGATTGCCAGTTTATACGGAGGAAAGGAGATAAAGATTAGGAGACTATACTCTTCTTTTTTATTCCAATATATAAAAGATAACAATACAATAAAACTAGTGATTTTTTAAGATGCTGTAACAATTAATGATACAAAAACATGGTGTAAGATGCATGCTATCATACACCGGATTCGTAAATCTGATCTGATCTGATCTACGGAATTATATACTTTAACGGTCTTATTTATTACCCGAAACTTTAGCACCAAGTCATTAAATTCAACAAAATCTACTGAAGTCCAGTTTGGGCAAGGACTTTCAATGAACTCCTGGTTATATATAAACCCCTGTAGCTTCTTTTATATTTGTCACTGCTACATGATCTTCAATCTTTGAAGAAAAGAGAAAGATGGGGAGCTTTAAACAAGTTGACGATGCGACTTTTGGGAAGAAACTGGAAGAGATTATTGAAGCTGCTGAGGATGAGTCGAAGGCATTACACATGCTCGCTGAAATTGTTATAGAAGATTTTCATGTCAAGAAAGCAAAAAATGCTAGCCTAGAGGGAAACAAGAGCTGTAACTTTGGTTACCCTTTTGGCGTTCTTATACCCAAGAGAAAGAGGACACCCCGTGTAGAAGTTACTGTCAGGAAAATCGATGATACTATGGAAGCATGCCCTACGTTCTTGAAGCAGACGGGTACGGCTGAAATAACAAGTTATGGAAGTGAACACAGTAAAGAAGAGAAAGCGGAAGAGGAAGAGGAAGGATATCGTGATTTCAAGAAGCAAAGGAAAAGCAACAAGAAGATGAAAAAGAGTAGTCGAAAACGGTGCTTTGACGGTGATAAAGGAAAAGAAGCAGGGAAGGGTGGGGCATCGAAGAAGCCAAAGAGAGAGGGAGTAGATTTTGCCAAATTGGGTTTTGACCAAGCACCAGACTTGCCAAGCGAGTTAAGGAGAAAAATCGAAGAGATGGATGGTACCGAATTAGAGCTGGTGATAATGAAGCAATTGTCCCAAACTGATCTAAGCAAAAATCACAATCGGATTTCAATGCCCGTTAAACAGATAATAAATGAGTTTCTTACGATGGAAGAGAAGGAAAAGCTAAATCATCGAGATGGCAAGCACTTGAAAGGCATAGATGTTATGGTGGTAGGACCATCTGAATCTGATGATGTGACCAAGATGTGTTTGAAGAAGTGGGATATGACCAGTAGCAGCTCTTATGCATTAGTCTCTGGATGGTACTCGCTAGTGAAAGCGAATAAGGAACTGCTCAAGGAAAATGCCATAGCCCAATTTTGGTCGTTCCGGATCAAAGGTGAACTCTGGTTCCGACTTGTAATTGCTAGAGATCCCGACCAAGATAATGTTGATAATAGCATTGAAGGCAGTGGAAATGGTGACAGGGCCAGCAATAACGGAGAATTGATGTCCACTTCTAATTCGAGTTCTATTACTTACCAACAACAGGATTAGATTTCTTCCATACCACAAATTATCAAGATTTAGGTTTTACACTTATTTTTATGTTCCCTTTCTTGTTCTATGCTATTATTAGTTCACCTGTAATTTAGTAACTAAAGCTCAATTTTAAAGTCAATTTTCAAGTACTCTTCTTGACCACACAGCACATGGACTAGGAGTGTACAAATCGGTTTTATCCAAAATACAACGTTTTTGTTGAGGCAAAACTTAGAATCATATCTTTTTAGATTTTATTTTCGTTAATAATTAATCAATTACTGATATGTTTGGGCCCTGCAAACCCATTATAATCAAATTACACTTCCCTGTAATATTGTATATCGTAATTGACAAATAAAACAATATTTATTAAAAAATAGAAAGCCCAAAAAATTCATCATGCAGTAATTTTTTTACCTCTAATATGTATTATAACTTAAACAATAATAAGATTAAAGTAATATTAAAATTATAAATAATTTAAAAATTTTGAATTACGAACATCATTATATAAATTAAAATTAAAATTAGTTATTAATATATTGTGCATAGGACGAGTAATTAACTAGTAGTTTTATGCAACAAGTTGACCGAAAAAAATCGACAATTTTTGTGGGGGAGATTAATGTTAAGATTTCATTTTGAGATAAATATATTTTTAAATATATTAATTGGTAAGGTTTTAAGTTAATTTAAAGGTATAGTTTATATATTTTAATGATGAAAATTTTAAAATAATTAAGAGTTTTGATATTGCTATTTGAGTTATTGTTATTGATAAAAATATTTTTAAAAATATTTTAATTAGATAATATTAAAAATTAACTAAAATTAAATTTTTATATTTATTTATAAAAAATTTAAAATGATTAAGTAATTTTTAAATTAATTTTTCTAAATTTAAAATATAGATATTTTTTTATAAAAAACTTGTTAATCTTCTAATTTTAAGATCAAATATGTCAAGACCCATTTTCTGAGTCAGATCGACGCTAGGATTTAAGTCAGTATAAGACCCCTGAAATCCATAGTAAGTCTAATTATTTCTAGCCCAACCATAAAGCCCATAAATCTAGTCCAATTTCAAGAAATCAAACGGACTGAGTTCAGCCATAAATTAAACTATCCAATGGGTAACCTTAACTCACCTGACCTATAAATCAATAAAACAACAATATGGGGAGCTCAGCTCACCCTCATAATCCTCAAAGTAAATAAATAATCAAATGGAAGCTAGGCTGCCTCATCCAAAGGAATGAATATCTCATGCATCCAAACATTTTCACATAAAAAAGGTTACAACTCCAAAAGTTTAGTTGATACAACCTCAGATAAGGATGATACACTACTAGTACATGTGGAGTTCTAGAATTTAACAAAAGATAATAAAAGTAAACTGAACTTTTCTAGTTTAATCTGCAGGAAAAGAAAATAGGTTATTTTTAACAAGTTCACCTGTCACCTGAGGAAAAATAGCTGAACGTGGGTGAGCGTTTGACTCGTAGAGTAAGATATTGATTTTAAATACAATTTCTATAGCTATCTAAACCTAATACATTCCTACGTATAAAATGCAATATACACACATAATTTCAAATAATTCAAATAATATTTGCACAAAAGATAATTTAGAGCACTCACACACCCGTGTGTCATATCAACATATATATATATATATATAAAAGCTGATCCCCTATACAACTCTCTTAAGTTCAATACCTACCAGCGAGGTCAACTTAAGTTAAACTTTCTCTTAATAATCGAAGTGTGGGGGTCAATGAGATCAACTCAAAACCGTACTCACCCCGACTTATCGACATATAAGGATCGGATCCCAGCGAGTCAAGCTCCAACAGTGACTATCCGTCCTATCCATATCCATATCCACACCATACACATGTCAACACACACACAGAGCTCTAAATTACCTTAAGGCGACATCCACAATAATTTCTTCAATAAAATATGCAACATAAGGGCATGCCTAACATTTAGTTGCATATATAAATATATATATAAGTAAATGCATGAGCACGCTTTGAATAGATAATAATAATATTGAAATTATAAATAAAATAAATATCTACTTACAGATTAACAAAATGTCACTAGGGTGGCTGAGAAGATGAGGAAAGTTGACTCGGATCACCTAAATAATCATATTCAAGAAATTTATCAATATTAACTCAAAATAAAGAATATATAAAAAATCTAAGTTTATGTCAAAAATCAATATTAACTCGGATCACCTAGACTCGGATCACCCTAAGTTTATGTCAAAAATCTAACAGAGTTTCTCCTGTACCTAAGACCTACTCAACCTATAAAATAACTCAATTAACACTTTTCAACCCAAAAGGACTCAGCCCACAACATAAAAACTACATAATGCCCCTCCTTGGCTTGCCAAATCAGTTAATTCTTACATAAAATAATTATTTAAAAATTCAAGACGTTACATTCTTCCCTCATTACAGAAAATTTGTTCTCAAATTTTTATACAAGATAGAACAAATACACTGAGTTATATGCTAAACATGTATGGGTACTTGTTGCGTATATTTTACTCTGACTCCCAGGTGCATTCCTCTACAGATTGACTTCTCCACAGAACTTTAATCATAGAGATTTGTTTTGATCGAAGTTTCCCCATTTGATAATCCACTATGGCCACTGGTTGTTCCTTAAAAGTCAAGTTCTCATTTAACTCCACTGTGTCTGGTTGCAACACATGAGAATGGTCGAGAACATATTTCCTAAGCATGGAAATATAAAACACTGGGTGGACATGAGAAACTTTTAGTAGCAGCTCCAACCGAAAAGTAACTGCTCCCACTCTATCCATGATCTCAAAAGGTCCTCTGTAACAGGGTGCCAACTTGCCTTTCTTTCCAAATCTCATAACTCCTTTCATAGGAGAGACCTTTAAGAACACATAATCACCCATTACAAATTCTATATATTTCCATCTTGGATTTGCATAACTCTTCTGCCTACTGAAAGTTATCTTTAAATGTTCCCTAATCAAAGGAATCATCTCTGAAGTGTACTACAGCAAATCTAAATCATGTACTTTTGCCTCTCCAACTTTTGTCCAACACAGAGGGGACCTACACTTCCTGCCATATAATGCCTCATAAGGTGTCATTCCAATACTGAAATAATAGTTATTATTATAAGCAAACTCCACTAATGGTAGCTAATCATCCCATTGACCTCCAAAATCTATGACACACATGCGAAGCATATCCTCCATTATTCAAATTATCCTTTCAAACTGTCCATCTATCTATGGGTAAAAAGCCGTACTAAAATTCAATTGTGTGCCAAGTGCTTCCTGAAATTTCCTCCAGAACCAAGAAGTGAACTGGGGCCCTCTGTCAGATATTATGAAAGTAGGAATCTCATGCAATCTGACTATCTCACAAATGTATATCCTTGCATACTAAGCAACAGAATAGGTGGTCTGTACAGGCAAAAAGTGAGCTGACTTGGTCAGACAGTCCATAATCATCCATATAGAATCATACCCTCGAGTAGTACGAGGCAACCCAGCTACGAAGTCCATGGTGAGCAACTTTCTTAATGGCCTCTGATGTTCAAACTTTACTTTCTAACAAGCTAGGCACTTGCATAAGGGTACCATCTCCATCAAACCCAAATTCACAATCTTTTCCTTACTACACCTTTTCCATAATCTGCATTAATTATGGGTCCCTATGCTAGCAAACTCTAATTCTGTTCTGCAAATCCGGCCATACTCTGAAATGTGCCAAAAGTGCACCCGAAGCAGTTATATTCAACATCAAACCTTGATCCATTAGTTCATGCAACTCTTACATCAATAATCTTTTTTTTTTTGTTATATGTGCTAAGCTACCATAAGACTTTCTACTTAAAGCATCCACCACCACATTTGCTTTACCTAGGTGGTACTGGATATTGTAATCATAGTCTTTCAGAAGCTCCATCCATATCCTTTGCCTCAAATTTAAATCCCTCTGCTGAAAGATGTACTCTAAGCTTTTATGGTCGGTGTATATCTTATGTGTTTTACCATACAGGTAGTGCCTCTAACTTTTCAGTGTTAAGACAATAGCTGCCATTTCTATATTATGAGTGGAGTAATTCTACTTGTGCTTCTTTGACTGTCTAGAAGCATAAGCCACCACTTTACCATACTGTATCAAAACACACCCTAATTCAACCCTAGAACCATCACAGTATACCATATACCCTTCTCCACTCACCGGCAAAGTTAACATAGGAGCTAAAATTAAACAGTCAATAAGCTTTTGGAAGCTTTCCTTACACTTATCTAACTAGAAATAGGACATTATTTCAAGTTAACCATGTCAGAGGAGCTACTATCCTGGAAAAGATCTGTACAAAGTGCCTATAATAACTTGTTAAGCTTAGAAAACTTTGCATCTCAGTGATTGTTGTAGGCTTAAGCCAATCAATTACTACTTCAATTTTCTTAGGATCCACTTGAATGCCTTCACTTGAGACCATATGTCACAAGAATGAAATACTTTCTAGCTAGAACTCGCACTTTGAAAACTTAGCATACAGCTGATGCTTCTTCAAGGTTTGCAACACCATCCTTAAATGCCAAGCACGTTCTTCCTCGGTCCAGAAATATACTAAAATGTCATCTATGGAAACAGTGATAAATTGATCTAGGAATGGCTTAAACACTCATTTATTAGATCCATAAAGGCTGTTAGTGCATTAGTGAGTCCAAACGACATCATCAAGAACTCATAATGACCAAACCTTTTCCTGAATATTATTTTTACCACATCCTCACTCCTTATTCTCAGCTAATAATAGCCCGATCATAGGTCTATTTTAGAGAAGCATCTTGCTCCTTGTAGCTACTTAAACAAGCCATCAATTCGAAGAAATGGATACTTATTCTTAACTGTCATCTTATTCAGCTTGTCTGTAGTCAATGCATAACCTCAATGACTCATCCTTCTTCCTTACAAACAAAATAAAAGCACCCCAAAGTGATGTGCTTGACCAGATAAAACCCTTGTCCAGAAGCTCCTACAGTTATTCTTTCAATTCTTTTAACTCCGCTGGTGCCATCCTATAGGATGGCATAGAAATAGGGTTTGTACCCAACACAGTATCTATGCAAAACTCAATCTCCCTATCAAGTGTCATCCCAGGAAGTTCCTTAGAAAAAACATCCATAAATTCCCAAATAATAGGTATATTTTTCATATAAGTACCTTCAATAGATGTGTCCCTCACTAATGCAACATAACCTTGGTAACCACGCCTTAACATCTTTATGACACTTGTGGCTGACACTAGATTGTATAGAGATACACTCCTGTCATCATCAAAGCTAAACTCTTTCACTCCAGTAATATGGAAATACATCTTTTCATTATTTCTTAATCCTAACTTGATTGCTGACTTCATTACTTCCAAAATTCTAACTCTGCGATTGGTTTTCACTAACACATTCACCACATAGTATCATACTATAGTACTAACCTATTATTCATTTTATGGAACACAAGCCATTCACCATGGATGATTCTTCTTATATCTCCTTCTTAACATGACCATCAAAACATTATCGTTCCCTACCATCCTTTACAGGGAATTACTCTTCATGATTAGATATGTATTCTTGAACATATAATTTCCACCTAAACTATCATGGTAGTGAGAAATGAGTGTTGTACTACAATCCCAGACAAGATACTTTACGCATTCATTCTTCTTGATATAGCCACATCTATTGCCTATAGCTTTCCAGACTTCATGTGACGCTCCTTACTCGTCTACTGTATAGCGTAGCAAGAAGTGCCACATTCAGTGCCGGAGCACCCTATCTTGTTTTATCATATCTATTGTAAACTTTTGATGTCATTTAAAACATGTATTCTATGTGTAGATTTTTTTTTTTTTTTATGACTTATTTCCGTGGAGACCCAAACAGAGCCTTCCCTGTTTTATTAGCATCTGGCGGGTTCCACTATCACCTATTAACATATTCATAGTCATCTCACATATTTCCATATCATATTCTCTTTTATCATATCATTCACAACTATTTATGAGATCTCAAAATGAAGTATCATCTATTGCATTCATATGGAAATTCATAGATAAGAAATTATAAGTTTTCATTTCAATCTCAAGTTTAATTTCAAGTCCAAAATGAAATATATCATAAACTAGTAATTACATCATGACTAAACATAATGAACCAAAATACTAGTCTATACATGGGCCCTACCAAAATACAACTGTAGAGGTGACTAGTAAACACTGGCAGATCTGATCGGTCTCTATGTGAGCACTACTACTGCTGCTGCTGCGGCTGCTGGGACTGATCTCCAGTACCTACGCGATGGAAAATCAACGCACTAAGCATAATGCTTAGTGGTGCATAATTTATAATAATAATAATTTAACAATTTAAATAATAATGGTAAATTCATAATTTCTATGTCTTTTACATTTTTATTTCACTTTGGAAACAATTTAATTTATCAGTATCTTTTTTGTTTACTTATTGTATATTTAATCTTAATTAATCATTTTCAATGCCCAAGAAACCTATAACAAATTATAAAAGCTGGATGCATGGGTGTATACTGGTTAGACAGCCATATGTCTGTCCAGGCACGAGGCCAGCTGTCAGGCACGAGGCCAGCTGTCAGGCATGAGACCCACTGTCAGGCTTGTAAAGCCAGAAATAAAGTAGGCACAATGGCCAGTAAGTAGGCATATAGCCTGTAGAACAATCATACCAGACATATATTGTCAGTTCATGATTTTCTCGGTAGGAAGTAGTGCTATCTGTAGTCCCTAATTAGTATACCAATTTATCCAAACTAAATAAATAAGTCTAGGTATACTATGGGTAATTAAACATTTTTAATTAATTTAGCACTATTCACTGTTACTATTTTCTAGTATTGTTCATTAGTACCATTAATTTCATATTAATAGGACATTAGTCCCAATTTACATATTCATATCATTTTTAATATTTAATTATCCTTATGAATATTTTAATTATCGTATATAGCATTTTTCTCATGAACCTTTCTTTAGGTTCATGTTGATGTGTTATCTTTATCTAGGAATTTGACCAGGTTAGGATGTCTATTTAGTCACACTTCCTTCATAACAATTGCTCCTCTATGTTTAAACTTGAATTTTAGTTTTTGAAACACTGAATTTGGGGTTATAGAACTCAAGTTATGGTCAAAATACCATAATTGGTCCCTTTGCCTCTAAGCTGTCCAGAATTTACAATTTCTGGTCAATAAACTTTGACCAGTCATTTGATCATTTTATTGTCATTTCTAGACTTAGGTTCCTTCACAAGATATGTTCCTCTATGTCTTAAGGACTCTCAGGTACAATTATATAATTTTTCAAGCTTGGTGTAGTGAGTTATGGTCAATGTATTAACCTGGACTCTCAGTCCTACAAGGGCAATAACCAACTTAAGGGCAGTATGTTTGACCCTCTTTTTAGGGTCTTTACACTTAGAATTTGGCAAAGGTGTCTAAATCAATGTTGTAGCCCTAAGTATCATGTTTCTAGATCATATTGGCACATCTCAAATGGAATTTCCTAGTGGGAGTTATGGCTAAATGAACACACGGGTATCAAATGGCATTCTGGGTTCAACTTAACATTTTCAGATTTCAATTCCTAACTTTGGCTAATATTTTCCTTAGGATGCAATGGTTTCTAGAGCTTGATCAAAACATAAAAATTGTTGTGCTGTGTCTTATAAAACTTTTGGCACTAGTTTCACTCAATTTTCAGCTTTGGAGACCAAGTTATGGCATTTTTGCCAAAACTGGTCAAGCATACCAAAGGAACAGTATTTTGGACAATTTCTGGGTTGGCAGTTTTAGTGACTCAACTTGTGCTAATAATTTGATTTGGTTAAAAGCAAAACTGGGTCAAGTGGTCTTCACGAAAAGTGTAGCCCTATGTTTAATATTTCCATTGATGTAATTTCAGGTCATTTGGACCAGTATAGAGAGAGTTATGACCAAATGAACACGTACTGTTCATTTGGTCATTTTCTGGGTTTCAGTGTTTGATCATCCAGGTTTGGGTAGAGAATTGGTCATGATTTTAACAGAATTTGGGTAGGGTTCCTTCTTGAAAATTGAAGGTTTGGATGTCTCAAAACACCTTCAATTGGCCTCATACCAATTGGGGCAACACAAAGGGAGATATGGCAATAAAAACCTACTGGATTCAATAACAACATAACCTGCAGAAAATTCACACTCCTAATTTCAATCTCCTCCTTCTTCCAAACTCCAAATAAGCATATATGGCACTTCTATAAGCATCAATGTCAACTCAACCAAGTCAATTTCAAGTATTTACATAAAGTCCCCACATCATATACATAAACTCTAATTCCAATCACCCAATTTACACAAACTCAACTCTTTTACACTTCTTATCATATCAACTATTCAAACATCCTTATAGAACCAATTTTCATCATTTAAAAACAGCAAACCTCACAAGATTCATGGCTGCCAAAATTAGGGTTCTTCAATTTCTTTTTATTTGTTTTCATTTTCATGGAATACTCACTCATCTCATCATTCTTACAAGATTTAAAGAAGAGAGGGAGTGGTATTTTTGCACTTACCTTGTGACCCAACTTGCAAACTTCAATTTCTCTTCTTCAAATGGGTATCTAAAACTTCCTTAGGGTGTGGGAGTATTTTTAATGAAGGGTGTTATGGGTTTTGGTGAGGAAATGAGGGAGAAATCAAGCTTGGAGCTTAAATGACAATGGTGGAAATGAGGGACCAAGGGTGGGCGGCAACTTGAGGGAGAGAGAGAGAAAGAGTGGAGAAGAAGATGGTGTTTGGTGGCTTTTGTCTCTTATGGCTATATATATATATATATATATATATATATATATATATATATATATATACAATTATGTGTACTTGAATTTTTTTTTAAATGCCATAAGTCTTTTTATTTTCCTTTCTTTTCTTTTCTTTCCTTTTCTTCTTCTTTCCTAATTCAACTCATAATATTAATTTGTGTTAATTATTTTTATTCTCTAAATTTTATTTTGACATTTAGGTCAAAATTCACCTCTGGGAGTGAAATGACCAAAATACCTTTCATAATGCATAACGGGTTATTTTTATTATTTTTGTACCAATTTATAAATCCTCTAAACTTTAATTTATTTTTCTCCAAACTTTTCCTACATTTTTTTTAATATTTATTTCATTAATTTATGCCCCCTCACTATAGTTTAAGTGTAGTTCCAAACACCCTGATTGTCCGAATAGACATTAGTCATCAAAACAGTAAAATGTACGGACTACCTTTAGTGAGGGCATTACACTTCAACTTCAAATTTACCTATATCTCTTGATCCTCCTCTTCAATTTCATCATCTCTTCACAATTATTGTGCTCTACCTACAAGATTTCACTTGTCCAACTCCTTATTGTACCACTGCTCTGCCTGGCTTATAATATCATAATTTACTATATTTATTTACACTCTATTTGTATTTCAAACCTAGCATTATTATCCTGTGTCTCTGTTTTCTGTGGTATTCTAAAAGATACCTCTTACTATCAAATCCTTCTAAAACTATCTCTAGTCTTATATTCATTACTTTGATCTTTGTACTTCTTAGTGACTTGTGAGTAACATTTATGCCTGTCATGTAATCTGCTATTATTCTGTTATCTATTATTAAACTGTCACTCATATTTCCTCTCAAAGTTACCCAGTTGGTCATACTAAAAATACTTGCCTAAATCTCGATTACAGACTCCAGGTCTCACCATTCTGAATTCTAACATCAAATCTTTGTACCATTATCTCTCATTTTTTTCTCTCATTAGGTATATTTGAATCTATTAGGTTGAGTTTTATTCAACTTATTATATACTGACTTTGCTTCTTTGTCTGATAAGATAGTTTAAGTTACCATCGCACACCCTTTGGTTACTACCTACTTTGGTTGTATATTTCTTCTAACTTTTCTCACACTATTAATAATATAAAAGGTCCTTGTCGCATTGTCCCTTATTCTACCTTAGGGATAGAAAACAGATACAGTATATTCCAAATCCTATAACTCTGAGCTTCATGTTCTAGCTCCTAACACTATACCAACTACGACCTGCTTTGAGTTCTGCATTTTTGGATTCTATACCTTGACATTCTCCTCTGATCCTGACTCTACTTTTTCTAATCTTATCCTAATTTGGGTGTTTTAGTTTATTCTTTAGCCAACTCCTTTTATCTTACCCAAATCCAAACTTTGACTATTTTATCCTTTAGCTCTATCCTCTTTCTTGACCTGACTGTCATGTTAGAAACTTGTATCTTTTTACTATCTCTACCAAGTCATCTACGCATTAATTTTACTCAAAATTGGTCTCCTGACCACTTTAGCTAGTACTTTCACTGGCATTTGGGTTATGCTGCATCCATAACCAACTGTCTAAATTTTCATTTCTATACTCCCCTATTTATTAGCATTCTGTAATTTGTCTTCGCTGAGTTACTGCCCTTAACATTATTCTGTTTAGAGTATACTCTTATCTTGAGAAATAAGAAGTTGAAAAGAAACTTAAGGAATTATAGTCATGCATTCACTGTGTGATCTCTGTTCTCATCTTTTAGACTACATACTACCCTTTACTATCTCAAGGAGGGGATCTGTAGGGATTCTATTTTCCCATTTCCACTCAATTGGTCAAAACTTAAGATAATGGATACCATAACTTATCATTCAATTTACCTATTTTTCATCCATCATTATCCAATCACTTATGATTCCTACAATGGAACTTATACCCTCTCCAGGGTACCTGAGCCAACTACTCTCTACTACACTCTACAGTATCATCTGGGACACTATTAAATAGGTCACCATTGCTAGTAGTAACCTTATGTCTCTCCTGAAAGGATAAGGCCACCCTACATTATAATTGACTACAAAAGAACTACATCTATCACTTTGCCAGAACCATGTCAGGCTATCTGCTCTCTTATCATACTGTAAACTCCTTAAAGCCTCATTTCACATGCTATGAACATCATTCATAGCATCCTATCTCCTTTTAGGGGAGTAAAGTCATACTCTATGCCTTGCTGCCACACAAAAAAGATACTATTTTTACTAAACTTTTGGCAAAATATCCATTGTAATGCCAAATTGTCCAAAACCCCATATCGGAGACCAGATGGTCTCACTCTACAAGTGCTATCTTTACTTTATGACTATACTAAAACTTCTAATATTATGGTAACTCCTAATGTAACTCTAGCTCATGCTAGAGTAACTGAGTCATCGACTCTAGTTACCGCTCAATTGGGACCTTCGCTATTCTAGTTTAAGGTTTTTAAACCCCTAACTAGGAGTCCCAAACTCCTTTGCAAAAATAAAACTCTATTTTGGTATATTCATACTAAAAAAAAAAACTAGCTACAAACATTCACATAGAACACATTAGGGACACACATAGTTATACACAATAATCCCATGTCGGTACTGTAATTTACGGCTTACCGCATTAATAATGAGAGCATTACGTAGCTCACTACGGTACGTCCCAACAAATCAGGTTTTCTAACCTCTTATCTCTCTTTCACCAATTGATACCATAAACTGGCCTTGATAAGGCTGTCCACTAATAAATGTTAGCAATGGTACATTTACCTCTATTTAGGGCAGCTATACTACCATAACTCACATTTATGTATTCGTGTCTTACATTAGATAAGCATGCTAATTTGCCCTATTTTGACAGAAACATGACATATCTTAGAGTACGTATCCCCTTGGCAGACCTCAATATGTCTGCTAGCTTAAGTTCACATCACCATGTACTCCATGAAGACTGAGACACTAAACTGAAGCACTCTTACACTACTCAAAGAATAATGCAAAATCTAAAAATAAGGAGTTACAGAAAAAAAAATGAAACAGGAACCTATACTCTGCATAAGACAACCCCACAGGTACACACTTTCTCATGAACCTAGAGCCTAAGCTCTAATATTAACTTTGTCATGACCCATTTTTAAGGTCGAATCGGTACTAGGACTTCGGTCAGCATAAGGCTCCCGAAACCCGTAGTAAGCCTAACTATTTCTAGCCCAACCATAAAGTTCATAAATATAGTCTAATTTCAAGAAATTAAACGGACTGAATCTAGTCATAAATTGGACTATCTAATGGGGAGCCTTAACTCACTCGAGCTATAAACTAAAAAACAATAATATTGAGAGCTCAGCTCACCCTCACAATCTTCAAAGCAGATAAATAATTAAATGAGAGTTCAGCTCCCTCATCCCAAGGAATGATTATCTCATGCATCCAAACATTTTTGCATTGTAATGGTTGGGCTCTAACTACTAGAGAATTTGTCTGCTTTGGCCATAAGCCTCACGGTTTTGTCCCATAGGTGGAAAGGAGAACTTTCCAAGAGGTCACCCATCTTAGGATTTCTCTCAAGCGAGCATGCTTAACCCTGGAGTTCTTCTAACTCTCCAGGCCATTCCACCAAAAGGCGGCTCTAGTTATTAGTTCTCTCATTTTATATATCATTACTTTTTGAACCCAAGACCATCTCCGTGCTTTGCCGATGTGGGATTTGCCTAAGGGACCTTCTAAATGTGATGCCCCTCACCCGTCTATAATGTAGCTGAGCGAGGAGTGCCACATTCGGTGCTGGAGCACCCTATCTTGTCTTATCATATTCATTGTAAATTTTTAATATCATTTAAAAACAGGTATTTCTTATGTGGAATTTTTTTTATAACAATTTATTTCTGTGGATACCCGAGCAGAGCCTCCTCTATTTAATTGATATCTGGCGGGTTCTACTAGTTGTCTGTTAACAACAATTTCATATCTCTACATGTCATATCATGTCATTTCTGCTCATACTATTTCAAGTTCATTCATTCATCTAGAAATTCATATGCAGAAATTCATAACTTTATTTACAATCCAAAATATGTAATTACAATTATGAATTTCTGCATATGAATTTCTAGATGAATGAATGAACTTGAAATTGTATGAGCAGAAATGACATGATATGACATGTAGAGATATGAAATTGTTGTTAACAGGTAACTAGTGGAACCCGCCAGGTGCCAATTAAACAGAGGAGGCTCTACCCGGGTATCCACAGAAATAAATTGTTATAAAAAAAAATTTTCCACATATGAAATACCTGTTTTTAAATGATATTAAAAATTTACAATGAATATGATAAGACAAGATAGGGTGCTCCGGCACCGAATGTGGCACTCCTCTCTAGGCTACACTGTAGACTAGTGAGGGGCATCACATTTAGTGATATCAGAGCCCGACCATTACAATTGTTATTAGAGCCCAACCGTTACAATAGGTATCAGAGCCGCTCGCGTGTCCTCTTGGGCGATGGTGGGGCAAACCTCAGCGAGGACGCTGAGTCTTGAAAGGGGGGGAGAAAGGTCTCTTAGGCAAATCCCACATCAGCAAAGCACGGAGATGGTCTTAGGTTCAAAAAGTAATGATATATAAAATGGAGGAACTAATCACTAGAGGTGCCTTTTAGTGGAATGACCTGGAGAGTTGGAAGAACTCCAGAGTTAAGCATGCTCTCTTGAGAGAAATCCTAGGATGGGTGACCTCCTGGGAAGTTCTCAATTCCACCTATGGGATAAAATCGTGAGGCTTATGGCCAAAGCGGACAATTCCTCTAGTGGTTGGAGCCTGACTGTTACACGCATAAATAAGGTTATGACTCCAAAAGTTAAGTTAGTACAACCCCAGATAAGAATAATACACTATTAGTACATGCGGAGTTTTAGAATTTAACAAAAGATAATAAAAGTAAACTGAACTTTTCTGGTTTAACCTAAGAGAAAAGAATGCAGGTTATTTTTAATAAGTCCACTTGTCACTTGAGCAAAAATAGTTGAACAGGGGTGAGATTTCGACTCATAGAGTAAGATATTGATTTTAAATATAATTTTTATAACTATCTAAACCTAATACATTCATATGTATGAAATGTAACATACACACATAATTTCAAACAATTCAAATAATATTCACACAAAAGATAATTTAGAGCACTAATACACTCGTGTGCCACATTAACATATATACATATGGGAGTTGATCCCCTATATAGCTCTCTTAATTTTAATACCTACCAGCAAGGTCAACTCAAGCTAGACTTTCTCTTAATAATCCAAGTGTGGGGATTAGCGAGATCAACTCAAAGCTATACTTACTCCGATTTATCCACATATAAGGATCAGGTCCCAGCGAGTCAAGCTCCAACCGTGACCACCCATCCTACCCATATCCATATCCACACCACATGCATGCTAACATACACACACACACACACACACACACAAAGCTCCAAATTATCTTAAAGTGACATCCACAACAATTTCATTAATAACATATGCAACATAAGGGCGTGACTAGCATTCAATTATATATATATATATATATATATATATATATAAGTGAATGCATGAGCATGCCTTACATATATATTAATAATATTGAAATTATGAATAAAATCAATATCTACTCACAAATTATCCAAATGTCACTAAGCCGGCTGAGAAGATGAGAAAAGTTGACTCGAATCACCTCAACAATCATATTCAAGAAATTTATCAATATTAACTCAAAACAAAGAACTAAAGAGCCTAAGACACTCTAGGTTTATGCTAGAAATTTGGCAGAGTTTTCTGTATACTTAGGACCTATTCGACCTGTAAAATAACTTAATTAACACTTCTCAATCCGAAAGGCCTCACACCTACAACACAATAACTATACAATGCCCATCCTTGGCCTGCCAAACTAGTCAATTCTCACTTAAAATAATTATTTAAAACTTCAGGACATTACAAAATAAGTTCTTTAAAATATTTTTAAATTAAAATTGAAATTATTTTAAAAATTATTTTTTACCTTTCAATTGTAACATTAAGACAAATTATATAATATATCAAAAGCATTTTTTAACTTAAATAAATATAAATTTATTTTTCATAAATTATAAAAATTTATATTATATTCATATAAAAGTGTTCAATTTTAATATTCGAAATGATTCTAATAATTTACCCAATTTTGAACAACTCTTAGACTTTGTTTGTTTAAGGGTAAGTTCACTCAAGAACACAACTTCTTGAAACAACTTCATGCTATACATGGTTCGCTATTGAAACAACTTCTTTCAATTTAAGGGGAAGTGACTTTATTTACCTCATGAGAGTATATTATTTTTTGGGAAGTGAACTTCCTAAAAAATAGGGAGTTTAGACCAAACAAAGCACAATTGGTGGATTCAAAGGGCGTATTCCGTCCATGTCAACTTATTAATTGCCAATGGTCAGGTCATTACTTTGGGTATGTTTGGAAAAATATCTTTTTTAAAATGTATTGAGTAGAGAGAATTGAAATAGATTTAAAATTAAATTTAATAAATTTTAATTATCATAAAACTAAAATAACAAGTTAATTTTTTTTTGAACTTTTTAATAGAATTTAAAATATTTTTTTAAAAATAATTTTAACTCTCAAATCTCAATATTAAAGAGTCAAATAATCGATTTCTTGATAAGATTTTATCCCATTAAATTATATAATTTTAAATTTAATTTACTCATATTTTCATATTCCTAATCAAATTACATTTTTTATTAACAAAAAAGTCTATTAAAACAACAATCAAATTACATTTTTTATTAGCCAAAAACTCTATTAAAACTACAATCAAATTACATTTTTTTATTAATAAAAAACCCTATTAAAACTACAATTATTAAAGGACGGCCGCCCAATTCATAACAAACTCTCTTTCTCTTCCCTCCTTTTCCATTTTATAATATCATTTCCATCGAACTATGTGCCCTCGTCTAGTTCTAGTTCAAAGTTTAACAGGTGAGAATTGATTTATAAAATCCTATTAATTTATAATTTATATATGTTTTAAATTTAATTGATATGATTTTTCCATTTCAAATTAAATGATTGTCTGACCACCTTTATTATTTTTATATTCATGAATCAATATAATAAAAATAAAAATAAAATAAGAAATTTTGCATTGTCAAACATGATAGACGTCACAAAAATAGCATTGAAATCTAAAACATTCCCTCATTTTTTTTTCTTTTTTTTTTTTGAGAGTCAAGCTCTTCTTCTAATGTTAGTGTCTAGTGGCTGTCCTCTAACCCTTTGAGTAGGGGACGATCCTCCTTTTCTCTGTCCAAAAGTGGGTTTTTCCCTTCCCACCTCCGATCGAGGTTTTGTGCATAAATAAGAGTGTTTTCCTCTTTTGATTGCGGTTCTAAGCGTTCATAGTGAGGGACTGGGGTTCAGATCTGCTTTGTAGTGGCATTGATTAAGCTTTCCTCTATGTTGATTGTGCTTTGGCTCTAGAGATGGGACTTTATCTGTTAGGGTATGGAGGAAGAGACACCTTAAGGGTATAATTGCTAAACCCATTCTAAGGCTTCCCCCTTAAAGCTTTGGCTCTTCTACTACGGCTTTGTCTTCCTAATCTTTGGATTCTTGCACCATGGCTTGAGTGCTTGTTGTTGTGTTAAATCTTAGTTTGGTTGCTTGGTTTGGGTGCTATAGAACCTGGGGTTAGGGGTGAGCACTATTTAATTTGAATCGAATAAATTAAGTCAAACCGTATTAATTTTATAATTTGATTTAATTTTTAAGATAATTCAGTTTATTTCGATTTTATATTTTAAGAATTTTAATTATTTCAATTTGGTTTGGTTTTGAGAAAAAATGTAACACCCTCACTGTAGCAATTCCGTACATTCTACTATTCCGGTGATCGGTGTCAGTTTGAACAGCTAGAATGTCTGAAAAAATATTTAAACTAGAGTGAGGAATCATAAATAACTCAAATATTAATAAGAAAAATTTAGGAAAAATTTTAGAAATAAAATACAACCAAGTAAAATGAGCCGATGCCCTAGCGATGGGTAACCCAGTGAGAAGTTGCAGTCTTCGCAACTAAAAGCCCTAAACCCGAGAGAAAATTCATAAAATAATTTTTAGGACTTCAGAGAAAATTCATTGAGGTTTCTATGGCATTAGAATGCCAAGAAAAGGCTTAGAAAAATTTTTCGATCGGTACAGACGATTTTGGCTCAATAAGCCAAACGGAGGGTATTTTGGTCATTTCGTCTTCGGAGATGATTTTTGACCAACTTGTCCAGTTAAGTAAATAATTATTATGATTTAAAATATGAATAAATATTGCTAAAAATTGAATTGAAAATGAGTAGAAAAAGAAAAGAAAAGAAAATGGATGAAAATTTGAATTTTGACATCACATGATGTCATTAAACCACTCCCACCCAATTACATTGTGACACCTATCTATAAACTTAACTAAAAGCATAAAATGGGTAGAAAATTTGAAGAAAACAATCAGCTCTTTCTTCTTTTCCCAACCAGCGGAAACCCATTTCTTCTTCCACCTCCATTGATGCTCAACAAAAGCTTTAATTCCCACTTGATTTCACCATAAAACCTCACCCTCTCTTCACAAAAACTTTCCCTTACCACTAGAGCTAGACTTGGGCAGCCATTAGAAGAGGTGAAAGTGAAGGAAAGTGAAGGGTAAAAATTCATCCAAGAGGTTAGTGCTAATTTTCTTGCTACTCTTTTCTAAGCATGAATTTAAGTTGAGTTAAGTTGAAAATTTGATGAAAAATGAATTAAAGATGCATGAACTTGCCCCATGAAATTTTGGCAGCCTTAGGGTACCTAGGGTTTCAACAATTTGATTGCATAATAGTTATGTATGGCTGCCATTGAACATGATTTTGGTGTTTTAATTCATGGATTGTATGTATATAGAGAATTGAAATTGTTGGAGTTAGGGTTTGGACACCAAATTTTGGATTTTGTTTAAGTATTGGTGAAAAGAGGTTGTAATGGTCAATTAGTGACCATTTGGTCATGTTTGAGTAGGAAATTGAGTGAATGGTGCCAAGAGAATTGAGGTTATGTATGCTATCTAGTGTGCACTGCAGGTCTGGATGTGAGTCCAGCAGGTTTGGGTAGCCATAAATTGAGTTGTATAGGTTCAATTGGTGCAAAGCCAATTGGATATGAAACTAGACACATAATGGCACAACTTTGGTGAAGAAACCTGCCCAGAAAACCCAACCAAGTTGACCTAAAAATTACCCTGATCCGGGTGACCAACATGTTGTCCCTGGAAAATAACCAAATGAACAGTGTTTATTCAAATGGTCATAACTCAGTGTAGAAAAGTTCAATTGATTTGAACTTTGACCAGAAGAAAGCTGAGACATAAACCTACAACTTTCATGAAGAATACAAATCCAAATTCTGACCATAACCTAGTCAAATTGCCAACCAAACTTAGATCACCAAATCTAGCAGAACCAAATTGCCAAGAAATTCTGGTTACAGGTCAATCCGACCAGTTATGGTAAAATGACCATAACTTGAGCTACAAAACTCCAAATGGAGTGATTCAAAAAAAAAGAAATGTAACTAGACATAATAAGGAACAACTTTCATGAAGACAATTTTATCAAATTCCTACTGTACAAATGACCAATGGAACAGTAAACCTAGGGTATGAAATCTGAAAATTTTGAATAACATAAGATAAGCTTTGAAATGGTATTGGAAATCAATACCAACAACTTTAGAATGCAAAATGTGGTATCTTGGTGAACTTAGGTTCAATAAATTTATTATGTATTAAAAAGTCAACAATTTGAGTGAATAGTAATGTAAATAGTAATACAAAGACACAAAGTGTAAGAACTAAATTGGTAGAGGAAATTAAGGCATGAAATTTGGAATCCATGAAATATTCATGGATTACTTGGAATAGGTAATTGAGATTTATACTCCCAACACTAGTGGAATTCATAATGTATTAGCAATACAACTTGAAACATGAAAAGTAATTCACCTAATTGATGTGAATAGGTAGTTAGAGCTTATATGCCCATCACAAATAGAATTCATAAAATGTATAAATGAGAAAGGAAAAATGTTTTGAATACAATGGTACATGTGAACCATTGTTTTGAATTGTGATCAATATGAATAATATAATGAATGAATAAATGAACCATATTAATGTATAAATGAGACATTAGTTCTTATTATTGTAGAAAGGAAAAGTACTTTAAGTACAATGATATAAAAGGATAATTGATGTGAATTGTGATCATATATATGATCAAATGAATGTATAAATTATAATTGAAAATTATTATGAAATAATGAAGTCATAAAACACAATATATTAATATTTAATGATATTGTGTGCCCTTGTATTGCCTAGACATGTGTGTCAGATTGGATAGTTTGGCATGCCAATAGGGTATTGTTTTAGCAGTACTGTGAAAGGCTTTATGCCTGTATTCATGGCGTTATACCTGTATTCACGGCTTTATGCCCGTATTCATGGCTTTATGCCCGCATTCATGACTTTATGCCCGCACTCATGGCTTAATGCCTGATTATGTGTTATCATGGCTTTTTAGCCATACTGACTACATACGTGATTGACGTTCTGCGTCCCATGGTATGACAGCCCGATACATCGTGGTGTCCAGTGCCAACGACCCATTATCCAGTTTAGTCAGCCTGTTATAGGTTACTTGGGCAGTCTAATTTATTAAAATAAGTTACGAATATTAGCAATTAAAAATGCTAGAAAGCAAATAAATGAGTAAGAAGTTCTGAAATAAATTAGATTAGCTCCAAAAATATGTTGCTTAGAATGGTCTAAAGTAAATGAAATTAGTTCCAAAAAATTTTGAATATTACGAAATGATTGTAAACAACTTAGAAAGTATCAAGGAAGTGATAAAAAGACTAGTAGAAGAATTATAACTTAAATAACATTACAAATGTGACTTGCATAAGAATATAAGTATAAGTTTAAATTTTAGATTATTCGTATCTGGTACATTATTAATGCAAATTTCTGAACTGAGCACCTCCAAAGAAGAATATGGCAGGATAGAGGATAGTTAATATTAGAAACTAAATTAATTATAGATCTAAATTATTCGAATTATGGTTTATTTCTACCTTTATTTGTATATTATTTTCTTGTTATATTATTGCACCACTAAGCAGTATTGCTTAGCGCGATGGATTTATTTCCTCAAGCAGGTACTGAAGGTAAAGCCCAGCAAATATTAAACAGGGATTTTGGAGTTCTGATCTGCAGAAGTGTCTGAAGTATTCAAGGTTGTCACCTCCTCAGCAATGCATGTAGATAGGGCCCATATAGATCATATTTTATATTTTGTATAAAATGCTAGATATTGTATTGTAATGTAGATTATGAACAAGTAATTAATAGAAATGTGATGTAAATTAATAAATTAGCTTTTTCATATGTAATTAATTTATACATCATGTAAATTATGAGATTATGTAATTATTTTGTAAATTATGTAAATTAATGAAATTTGAGAATTTTGATACATAAATTGAGTATGCATGGATATGTATGCAATTGAGATAGCAAGAATTGAATGTGTGATAATGATGATATGAGTATGCATGAATTATTTTAAGAAAAATATTGTTGAATTTCAAACAGGTGAATAGTAAAACACTTCAAACGATAATAAAATGGGGGAAACTTCGTTAGTTTCTTCGTCAAAAAATAATTGATATTAAAAGATAATAACTTAAAAATGATTAAAGGAATAAAGTAAGATAGGATAGGGTGCTCCGGCATCGAATGTAGCACACCTCGCTCGGTTACATCGTAGTCGGGTGATGGTTGTTACAAAAAAAAATCAGTTAAACTGAACCAAACCAAATTACTTTATTAATTTTTAAATTGATTTATTTCTATAGAGAATTTATATATTATATGTAATTTTATGTATATAAATTGTTTAATTTCATTGATTAATGGTTATTAGGCTTAAACCAAGGTCCAAATTAGACCAAATAACTAGAAAATCAAGTCTAAATTAAAAAACCAATCAAAACTCCAAAATCAGTCGGCTTGAACCAAATCAAACTAAAATAGAGCGATTCAGTTTGATTCGATTTTTTATTCATTTCAATTCAGTTCGATTTCTAAAATATGATAATTTGATTAATTTGATTTTGATGATTCGGTTCGGTTCAGTTCAGTTTGAACCAAATGCTCAACCCTACCGAGGGTGCAATGTTTTTAGTCGATAATGTCATGCACAGACTTGGGTTTGATCTTTAGTATATTGTGTCTCCCTCCGTCGAATGTTTCAGATGAAGTTGTAGCAAAGGCATGGTGGCAGCATGGATCCTAAGGCTGCTAGGGGTTTGCAGGATTAATAAAAAAACTAACTTATTAGCTAGGGCTTGATTTCTTGGGCTGGGTTTGTTTAGTTGGGTTGGTTTAATTAAACTAGCTTTTGGTTTTTGAAAGCCATGGGGTCTTTGGTTTTCAAATCCTTTACGGTTGTATTGGGCTATTCAAGGCCACTAGTCTTCAATCTTTTGATAAAAAAAAAAAAGAAATGGATAGGCATCACTAAAAGATAATCATTTATTTAAATCTATGTTTATTGAACTTAACAATGAATTTTATAAGGTGATTAACTTAACAATGAATTTTATAAGGTAATTAAATTTCAATTTCTAATGAGAATCATAATTATATGATCATTTAGTGTGCCTCAATATTTATTTTTAGGTGAAAATTTTATCAACTTGAAGTGTTGGCAGATGAAACACAAAGATAAGGGGACAAAAACAACACTGCATAGATTCTAGTATCATTTACTTCTCTAAAATAAAATCCTACAGGTTCTCCCTGTGACCTAACGAAAATATAGAGAAGTCCAGTTTGGGAAAGGACTAGGAATGAACTCCCAGCTATATATGAACCACTGTAGCTTCATTAAATTTATCATTGCCATATGATCTTCAATCTTTAAAACATCTCATAATTATTCAATCTCTAACACTGCTTGGGTTGAGTACCATTTACTTCTCTAAATCATTTAGCACTGTGTTTTCAACTCTCTAAAATTTTTATTATTTAACATATCTCACAATTATTCTTCATGTTCAAAATTTAAAAAATTATTATTTATTAAAATAATTTCATTGAGGACAAAATAAGAGAATAAACTATTTAACTAAATTTGGTTTCGAATTAATATTTTTTAATATAATATATTAAAAAAATTAAATAGTAATAATAAGGATATTCTTGATAATATTAATGTTTTTATTTATTAAAATAATTTCATTGAGTAAAAAACATGAAAATAAAGTATTTCACTAAATTTGATTTCAAATTAATATTTTTTAATATAATATGTTAAAAAATTAAATAATAATAATAATAATAAAGATATTCTTGATAATATTAATATTTTTATTTATTAAAGTAATTTCATTGAGCACAAATATAAGAGAATAAACTATTTCATTAAATTTGATTTCGAATTAATATTTTTTAATATAATATATTAAAAAAATTAAATAGTAACAATAAGGATATTCTTGATAATATTAATATTTTTATTTATTAAAATAATTTCTAAATTTGATTTCGAATTAATATTTTTTAATATAATATATTAAAAAATTCAATAGATTAAATAAGGATATTCTTAATAATATTAATGTTTTAATTTATTTAAATAATTTCATTGAGTACAAAATAAGAGAATAAAGTACTTCATTAAATTTGATTTCGAATTAATATTTTTTAATATAATATATTAAAAAATAAATAGTAATAATAAGAATATTCTTGATAAAATTAATGTTTTTATTTATTAAAATAATTTCAATAAGAGAATAAAGTATTTCATTAAATTTGATTTCGAATTAATATTTTTTAATATAATATATTAAAAAAATTAAATAGTAATAATAACGATATACTTGACAATTTTAATGTTTTTATTTATTAAAATAATTTCTAAATTTGATTTTTAATTAATATTTTTTAATATAAAATATTAAAAAAATTAAATAGTAAAAATAAGGATATTCTTCATATTATTAATGATTTTATTTATTAAAAAAAATTTATTGAGTACAAAATAAGAGAATAAAGTACTTCACTAAATTTGATTTGGAATTAATTTTTTTTTAAAAAATATATTAAAAAAATTAAACAGAAATAATAAGGATATTCTTGATAATATTAATGTTCTTATTTATTAAAATAATTTCATTGAGTATAAAATAAGAGAATAAAGTATTTCATTAAATTTGATTTTGAATTAATATTTTTTAATATAATATTTTAAAAAAATTAAATAGTAATAATAAGGATATTCTTGATAATATTAATATTTTCATTTATTAAAATAATTTCATTGTATAAAATAAAAGAATAAAGTATTTCACTAAATTTGATTTCGAATTAATATTTTTTAATATATTATATTAAAAAAAATTAAATAGTAATAATAAGGATATTCTTGATAATATTAATGTTTTTATTTATTAAAATAATTTCTAAATTTGATTTTGAATTAATATTTTTTAATATTATATATTAAAAAAATTAAATAGTAATACTAAGTGTATTCTTGATAATTTTAATATTTTCATTTATTAAAATAATTTCATTGAGTACAAAATAAAAGAATAAAGTATCTCACTAAATTTGATTTCAAATTAATATTTTTTTCATAAAGTATATTAAAAAAATTAAATAGTAATAATAAGAATATTCTTGATAATATTAATATTTTTATTTATTAAAATAATTTTATTGAGTACAATAAAAGAGAATAAAGTATTTCACTAAATTTGATTTTAAATTAATATTTTTTAATATATTATATTTAAAAATTAAATAGTAATAATAAGGATATTCTTGATAATATTAATTATAGTGATATTTGAGGTTATAAATTTAACTTTAAAATAGAGATCAATAAAAAAAAAATTACAATTTTAAAGAAAATTTTTGGGTTTGACGTATTTTGCTAGAAAAATAATTCTTCCAATTATGGAAAGCTATGATAATTACAGTAACCAAATTTTCTATATTTTAAAAAAAATATAATAATAAAAAAAAAGATAATTCAACGAGGGCAAAAAACAGAAACATTCTCTCCCAAGGACACAGTCTTTAAACCAAATCTACAATATTCACGTATCCCTCTTTGTCGAATATGGAAACTCCGCTTCTTAATGGAAGTCTCACCTCTAGCAACGAAGACTACTCACCCGTGAAGAGCTTCAAGGAGATAAGGTTAGTATTTTGGATTGAGACAGTGAAGATGTGGACGATTGCCAGTTTATTCGGAGGAAAGGAGATAATGATCAAGAGACTATACTCTCCTTTTTTATTCCAATATATAAAAGATAACAATACATTAAAACTAGTGATTTTTTAAGATGCTGTAACAATTAATGATACAAAATCATGGTGTAAGATGCATGCTATCATACACCAGATTCGTAAAGCGTTATATATTTAGAAAAATATATTTTTTAAATATATTAAGTAAAGAGTATTGAAAAAGATTTAAAATTAAATTTAATAAATTTTAATTATCATAAAATTAAAATAACAAGTTAATTTTTTTTTAATTTTTTCATAGAATTTAAAATATTTTTTTTAAAAAGTAATTTTAACTCTCAAATCTCAATATTAAATAAGCAAACAATCGATTCCTTAATAAGATTTTATCACATTAAATTATACAATGTTAAATTTAATTTACTCATATTTTCATATTCCTAATCAAATTATATTTTTTTATTAATAAAAAATTCTATTAAAGCTACAATTATTAAAGGACGGCTGCCCAATTCTTCTCCTCCTCCATTTTTCATTTTATAATATCAATTCCATCAAACTACGTGCCTTTGTCTAGTTCCAGTTCAAAGTTTAACAGATGGGAATTGAATTATAAAATCCTATTAATTTATAATTTATATATGTTTTAATTAAGTTTAATAGGTGGGAATTGAATTATAAAATCTTATTAATTTATAATTTATATATGTTTTAATTTTAATTGATATGGTTTTTAAGTTTCAAATTAAATGATTATCTAGCCACCTTTATTATTTTTATATTCATGAATTCAGATAATAAAAATAAAAAAATAAGAAATTTTGTATTGTCAAACATGATAGATGTCATTAAAATAGCATTGAAATCTAAAACATTCCCCCGGTCTATTTTTTTTTTTTTTTTTTTTTTCTGAGAGTCAAGCTCTTCTCGATTGTTGATGTCTAATGGTTGTCCTTTGGCCCTCCGGACAGAGGATGATCCTCCTTTGCTCTGTCTGGAACTGGGTTTTTCTCTTCCCATCTTCAGCCGAGGTTTTATGCATAAATAAGAGTGTTTTCCTCTCTTGATTGCAGATCTACACGTTCACGGTGAGGGACTAAGTTCAGATCCGGTTTTGTAGTGGCGATGATTAAGCTTTCCTTTCTGCTGATTGTCGACACCACATTTTGGCCGATCCCCTAAATCAACAGACTTTGAAATCGATCCCCAACACCAAGTCTCCATGTCGTTCAATTCATTACCGATCTCTCAAGCCAATTATCAAGTCTCCTTGCCAGTCAATCACATTTCCGATCTCTCGTCATATGAAATCAAATCAACATTAGGTCTTCGCACCATCCAGTCTTCTTTCCGATCTCCCTTTTATAAATATTGTGGATAATCGTTTAATAAAGTTAAGGTTTCAATCCGGCTTAATGGTGCTTCCGATCTTAAGTGTTCAAATCAGGTTTCCAATTTTAATCATCTTAAGTTCCGTTCATTGTTTGTTCTTGGCTTAGGCCGATCTCATGATTACAATGTTCTTCCGACCTCTCGTACTTAGATTAATAATCGCTTCTAAGTTTGATAACGTGTTCAAACAATCAAGCACTTGTACAACTTAGATACTTTCCGATCTCATCCAGTCATTGAACAAAAGAGAGAATTTCATTTCATTTCAAAATAAAAAATACAAGTCAGTCGGCTGGAGGATCACCCCCAGCCTGTTCTACATTTCGCTCACCCTCTCTATCTCCCTCAGCTTCCTCCTCGCTCTCCTCTTCATCTTGGGGCGCCAGGTCCACCATCCAAGAAAAGTCCTCCTCCGGATAACGCCTCTTAAGCTCGGCCAAAAGGTCCCCGTGGACGTTCACATAAGTGCCTCCCTCGTCACTGCCTCTTCTTCTTTCGCTCTAAGTTCTTCAGTGAGGCGAGCGACATCAGCAGCTCAGAGCGCCCGAGCTTCTTCAAGAGCATGAGCCTGCTCAGCCAATTTATCCTCATAGAATTTCATCCGCCCCTCAATTTCAGCTATATAGTCCTGGGCAGATGAAAGTTGGGCTCGGGCGGAAGCTGCATCCTGGCCCGCCTTCTGGATCTCTTGCCTCAAATGATGAGCCTTTTCCCGGATGATATGCTAGTTCACCAAACTCTCCACACTCAGGCTCATAGTCTGAGCCAGGAGATCATCGAGGTTGCCCTGGGTCAGCCTGTGCCGATCCTCCTGGAGGCATATAGAAGCTCCGAGAACCTTTACTAAGCCTGGATTCTCCCGTACCAATTGGTTCTTCTCCAAGGAATGAATGAGGACCTGGGCGTCGCAAGAAAGGGTCCTCGTAGTAGGTTGGGAAAGACCACCTTCCGCACTTGAAGGAGCAGGTGGAGGCGGTGATTCTTCTTACCTAGGAGGAGACCAGACTACTTCTCTTTCAGGGATCGGTGGTCCAGAGGGTTGGGACGAGCCTCCCAGCACCTCTCCAGAATCATGCCTTGGAGTCTGTGATGCCTCGGCGCACTTCATATCCCGCACTTTCTTGGAGACCTCAGCTTTCGGCTCTCTTTGGAAGCCTCGCCGCTCGCCATACCTGCATAAAGAAAGAGTCAGTGAGTTCGCTAAGGCCCAGAGATCAGAGATGTAGAAAATACTGGGGCCAAGGTCAGAGAGCTGAAGCCTTCGCTCTTCGCCGGTAACCAGCCGCATCATCCAATGTTGCAGTTCTGCCATCACCGCATCTAAGCAGGAGAACTTCTGAGTGGCCGCCTGATCCTTTAGCTCCATCACCATGGCGCCCTCATCCCTACTCAGGGCGATATGCTTCGGAAGTGGCAGGACCAGATATTGCCAGCTTCGGGGGAAACCTTCAAAACCGTTCGGAATCTTGCTCCTCAACATGAAGAAGTGATTTTTCCAGTTCTTCAGTGAGGAGGGCAGATCGATAAAGAGCCCACAGTGCGGTTTCGCCTAAAAGAACCAGTACTCATCGTCCTTTCGACGAGTGAGCCTATGAAGCTCAGCGAACACCTTCGCTGTAGGGACGAGTCCCTTAGCTCGGCAGAGGCCTCTGAAGGCTACTAGGATCCGCCATGAGTTCGGATGTACTTGGGCACCGAGACATGGTGAAATTTTAGGACATCTTTGAAGAAGTCATCAAGGGGAAACCGAAGCTCAGCTTTTAATTATTCTTCGTACACCATGAGCACGTCACTCTCCTCGAAAAAGTGATCGGCTCTAAGATCGCCATGGCATCTGATAAGCTCAAAGGAATTGGTTCGGAGGTTGTATTCTTGACTAATGGATTATAGATCAGTTTCTTTGAGAACCGATGGCAATTCATCCACAGGGAGATTCTCTCTACCCGAGGAAGATGTCTGTCTAGATTGAGTTGCTTTACCACGAACTAAAGGGGAAGTCGTAGGAGGCTCAGATCTCCCAACTGGTCCAATCACTTTAACTTCATCCGATGACCACGAAACATGGATGGAAGGGGGGCTCACTGCTCTCTGACCCTCAGCGCCGCTCATTTTCAAAGAAATGAAAAAAGTTTAACTAAAAGAAAGATCAAAACCCTTACCGGAGTGTGATCGGTGTCGGAAGAACTTGAAGAATAGAGAGAATTTTAGAATCGCTCGCGAGATGCTGAAAATGACATAAGGGAGCAACTGGCTGACCCTTCCCCTATTTATACTCGTCTGAGCATTCAATGCTCACAGTGTCCCAAGCGGCGCATCGGTTAGCGGAATTTGCCAGCTTTTCTGACACGTCGCAAGAACATTCTAGAGACTCCATAAATAAATAAGGGGAGATCGGCTGGTTAAAGATCGACAGATTAAGGCAGATGTTTAGAATTACATATCAGCTAAGGGCTATTCAGTTAGGAATCAGATCGGATAAACACATTAGAGATCGGAAAATAACCAATGCAATAATAACAAAATGATAATTGTCAAAATAAAATTTCATTTCCAAAAGGTCAGATTACATCATTTGGGTGATCTCAAGAGATCGGATTACATTAAAGGTCAGACTACATCATTTGGGCGATGTCAAGAGATCGGATTACATTAAAGGTCAGATTACATCATTTGGGCGATCTCTAGAGATCGGCAGTATATCCTACCTAGTAAAGACCTATGTCAAAGCCTAGTCTCGTGGCTGAATCAAAAGATGTGTTTGATCAGGAAACCAGCCATCGACATCGGATAGATGTACAACTCAGATGGGGTGACTATTACTCTCATGGTGATAGGAGAGGTCATCATCAATGTTATCGCTCGGAACCGAGCCGCGGTTGGGACGCCCGATGTGGTGAGGAGCCAAGTGAACTTCAAAGACCAGTCACCAATGTTAAGAGGGAAATTAGCAGTCTTCTCGCCCGAAATCAGTTCGCTGATTATATCGGTGGACCAGCTCGAGATCGACACAATCGGTATTCTCGATCTGGGTTGGTAAATTAGTCCGGTTCTCTCACTGACATCAGAGGCAGTTATCGTGATTTTCTTATCACCGGGGTCATAAATTTTCAGTCATTGAACAAAGTGAACAATCGAAAAAAGATTAAAAACAGTCGCCATGGCTGGAATTGTTGCTGAAACTGCTAGAACAGGAAAAGTGAGAAGCAGAGAGAGGAGAAAATGAAATGCGGAAGGATGCCCCGTTGAAGGCATATATATAGGGAGGGTCTGAGCATTTATTGCTAGCAGAAATCGAAGCAGACGCCTCGGTAACCGAAGGAATAAATGCTTTGACTGAAGTAGCCTGGATAGAGGAGAAGGTTCTAGAATAGGAGGGATCGGGAGAGGGGCCCAGCATGAGAGATCAGAAAAGGATCATACTTGAAAGATCGGAAGGAATGGGAGATCGGAAAGGAAGGAGAGGACGAGACAACTTCCCATAACTGTCATCATAATCAGAGCCGAGGTAGTTAAAACGTTGCAGACGAGATCAAATCTCCACCGTACGCCTCATTTGCAGAATCGCCCACATTGCTGACAGGTGCCAGGACATGTCATGACAGTCCTATATATCTCAATATCCACCGTTGATCTTACTTATAAGGACAAGCCCGGAGCCCTTGGATCAAAGAGGAGACGATAAGACCGGCGCCTTTTATTTTCGGCCCTTGGATCTCCCCTGATAAGAAGGTTTTGAGCCGTTGGATTAGAAAGGAGAAAGGACAAATATTCTGAATAGGATCTCAGCCGTTCATTTTGATTCTCTTCAATTCTTAGATCATGTCCTTTAAAATCTAAACCTTCCATCTCCCTCAGGAAAAATCCAGACCCTTCATTGGGAGCACTCGTTCCCTATAAATACCTGCATGAAAAACTGTAAAAAAGAAAAAAAAAAGGGTGGTGATTATAGTGGAAAGGCTATAAAATTTGATTCAGTCTTGCTACTCTGTTATTTTTAAGCTTCCAAAATAGAAAAACTTCAGAAACCAGTTTTCTAAAGTATTTTCATTGAAGGGGTGTTGGACACTGAAACTCTTCATTTTCAATTTGTTGATTACTCTGCGATACCATCTCTCAGTTTCAGTTTTGTCTACATCACCTTTATATCCGCCTTTTATTCTCCAAGCTCGATCTCATTCTAACCCGGTTACTGTTGCTGCATTCTAACCTGGCATTCTCTATTTTAAGGCAAACATTAGTCCCCATACTATTAGCTCGTAGCTCTACAATAGTTGTGACTCCACAGTTAGTCCAATAGATTCAATCCCTCACAGGTAAGCGTCTAGGCCGTTGTTTTATTTAGTGCTCGCTTTTTATTTTCTTTGTTTTCATGCTCATAATTTTCTTCAAGTTTATGTTATAACAAAGAGCCCCGTGAAGGTGGTTATTCTCTTGAGTTTACCTTTTTGTTCATCAGTTCATGTTATTTATTAGTTCTTCGCCTTTATTACCTTCAAATGTAGTTGTTCTGGTTATGGGTAACGTGTAGGTAGTTTGATATAATTGTTAGTAGCTGTATCTTAACACGAGAGTTTCTTTAAAATAATAAAAGTTTGGATAATAAATCGGAAGAAAAGTTATGAAGCCGAACCACTAAACAAGCTCAGGAGATAGCTTGGTGTAGCGGGGGATCAAAGTGAGACCGGATCCCAGACTAGTAAACGAAAAAGATTGAATGTCGTCTATCAAAAGGTACAGGTAAGACGATCACAAAGGAGATCGGTAAAAATTCAGTCTGGTATCCCCTACTTAGTTATAAGGTATTAATGAGTTAAGAGAAGCCTTATTCGGGTTCCCAGCGTTTTCGGATGCCAGAATCCTTAGTCTAAGGTTGTTCGATATTCGATCGTAATTAAATTCTAAGAGGTCGGGGGAGGGTTCTTACCCGATCCTCATTCAAACGAAAGCAGGAGATCGGAGGAAAGTTCTTATCTGAGATCCTTTATTAAAACTCCAAAATTACAAACTTAAAGAGATAGAAGGAGAGTTCTTATCCGATTCTTAAATCAGAATTTTAATAAATACTTAAAGAGATCAGAGGAGATTTCTTATTCGATTCTCAAATCAAATTTCAATAAATATGCGGAGATCGGAGGAGAGTTCTTATCCAAGATCCTTCATGCTTAAGTTTAAATTAAAATTTAAAGAGATCGGAGGAGAGTATCCGATTCTCAAATCAAATTTTAATAAATATGCGGAGATCGGAGGAGAGTTCTTATCCGAGATCCTTCATGCTCAAGTTTAAATTAAAATTTAAAAAGATCGAAGGAGAGTTCTTATCCGATTCTCAAATCAAATTTTAATAAATATGCAGAGATCGGAGGAGAGTTCTTATCCGAGTTTCCTCACTCAAACTTTAAATAATCACCCCTAGAGATCGGGAGAGGTTTTTACCCGGATCCTCTCAAATCCAAACTAAAATGGCACAATACACAAAGTAACACCCTAAACAAAAAACCGCTACGTGATACCAACTCACTAAGGGTCTTCTCATTTACTTATGTATCTGGGTAATCCGAAACAGTGAAAAATCAAATATTCCTTTTACTAGAGGGATTGACATCATCATTCTAATCCCCCTAATTCCCGATTTTTAACTTGTAAAGAGCATAATGTTAAATCTGCTTACTTTCATGGAGGGACGAGGCGGGGTGCCTAACACCTTCCCCGCCCGTATATGGACCCCGAACCTAGAATCTCTGTTTTCGAAGTGATTTCTTTTAATTTATTTTCGCAAATGATTTTCTTTAATTTCCCTCAAAATTAAAGTGGTGACTCTTCACTCTTTTCCACTTCAGTGAGTGTTCGTCCAGGCGACCGCAAAATACATTGCGACAGCTTGGCGACTCCGCTGGGGACTTTTCACCTTAACCCCCGGTTTAGAGGTCCAAAAGCAGATTTAATTTCATGATCATATAAACTAAAATCGTAGTTAGGTGGGCTTGATTTACAGACTTCGAAAATCTCAATATATTGATTATCGTTATTCTTACTAACCGTTTCGCTTATCTTGATTGTCTTACTTCTCACAGCACTCTTCGTCTAAAAAAGGGGAAGAAAAACTGTCCCCCTTACGAAGGGAAGAGGTAAATATGTCTCTTTACACACTGAACACTCGCACAATGTCCTCGCACACTTCAGCCCTATACCCGGGCTTTCTTACCCTTTTAGGAAAGTAGGAGGGAGTCATGTAGCGGTACCCGTGGGTTTTACCCCGTTAGTATCCGTGAAGGCTTCTGCTCAGATTGAAACTAGTTCTATTTACTGTGATACCCGTGGAACTCTCCCGTTAGTATCATGGTGATAGAATGAGGCTCTACTATTCACAGTAGGGGCAATTTGGGAACCTGTGGCTTTTAGAAAATTAGACCTTGAGCTAAACCATCACAATAGCTGGATGCCATAGAAAACTACCTCATAAGATAGAACTATCCAATTAGATAGCACCTACTCGGTACTAGGATTTTCCCTATTATAAGATAAAAGGGACATACTTGCTCTCACCCTATTCTGTTTGTGTTTTCTTATGTTTTTATTTTTGAGGGTGATCTTGGATCATATTGTTAGGAGGATCTACACATTTTCCTACTTTAACAAATGTGTAGGTATTACCCTGCCAACAATATAATCCAAAATTACCTGAATTTATCTTGCTAACAAGTTTTCTATACAGGAATTAAGATCTGAAAAAGAATAAGCATCATTTTTTACCTGGCATCCTCGAGTCAGTCGGCAGAAGAAATCCCTAGACCCGGACAGCATGCTAAACCGTGGTCCGAATCACCTCATAGTTCAGTGCCCCCACGAAGTGATGTCACCAGGGCACATACCAGCTTATTACCTCCATTGGACCTAAGCAAAGTTGAGGTCAGAATGATCGGTCTCGAGGGTCTATCTAATGGTTGGAGTTCGCTTCCCGATCATGTCAAGGCATAATTTGAGGAAAAATATGGAAGGATTGTGACCTTGATACGAGTCAAAGTCCAAGTCTCGGTATTAAAGGCCATGTTGTCGGTTTGGAATCCCAAGTATGGGGTGTTCTCCTTCAACGACGTCGATACTACCCCCACTATGGAAGAATATCAAGCGTTGTTAGAAATTCCCTGTGGGGCACAGAATCGGATCTACCTACACCTTGAGTAGAGGCAGACCTGGAAACGGTTCGCACATATATTGGGAATTCCCCCGGAAGAAGCAAAGGCAAGAGAAACTACCAAAGGGAACACACACGATTGGTATTGGACTTATCTCCAAAAGCAGTTAGAACTGTACATCCGAGATAAACAATGGGAGCGAACTTCATTAGTACTAGCCTTAGGGATCTATGGCCTGATCTTATTCCCTGGGCCTATGGGAATTATAACCTGCAGTGTTACAGAGATGTTCTGGGCAGTAGAAAAGCAGAAGGTTAACCCAATACCGGCAATCCTTGCAGAGACTCTACTGACCCTCACTTACTATCGACAACAAGGTAGGAGATCTATCAAGTGTTGTTCTCAATTGATGCACTTCTGGATCATCAGTCACGTGTGTCCTATAGAGACAAAGGGGTTAACTTGGTATCTTGACCATCCTCTTATTGAGAAGATGACCAAATTAATAATCAGCCCAAAGGACGAGCTGCAGTGGCAAGAATGGATTCTGAGCTTCAACAGCCACGACTACTGTTGGAAGAAATTGTGGACGTCGGGACAACCCATTTTGTTCAGCATAGGGGGTAGTTATTTAGTTTCTCTAATCGGACTGACCGGATACACCAGTTACGTCCCAGCATTGGTAATGAGGCAGTTCGGTTCAACCCAGTCTGTAATCAATATTGAAGAATACCACCAAGGTCATTTCTATCATGAGCTCGATAATGAAGAAGAATTGAAAATAGCTCGCAAATCCTGGGAAAACATCACTATGATGGAAAGGTCACCTAAAGGTCCGAATGCCACGGATGATTATCTTAAATGGAGGGCTGGCTAGGATCAAGGACACCTAACTGCCGATCCAACCAAGCTCGAAGGTAGCATCCTTTCAAAAGAAGCTAGCGCTCATTTGGCCGACTCTCTACAAAAGGCAGATACCGAAAATTGGCAATTACAAGAACGAATAAAACAGTTAGAGGACCAACAGCGGATCCTCAAAAGAAAAGTAAGAAGGCTCAGGGAAGAGGCAATGACTGAAAAGACAGAGTTTGAGGAGCAAGAAACACGATGGGAATAGGAAAAGATCTCTCTCCAAGCTACAATGAGAGAGGCGGAAGTCCGGAATAGCAAACTCCAAGAGAAAGTGGAATACCAAGAGATACTCATGGAAGAGTACAAACGAGAGGGGAAAAAAATGAAGCTTGAACTAAAGGAGCAAGCACAAGTTATCAATGATATTATGAGAGAATGTGCTAAAGAAAGAAAGGAAAAAGAAAGACAAGCCACTCTCTATCAAGAGCTAAAAGAAAATGTTGACCAGCTGGAGAGAATGATAGCACAGGGAAAACAAGAGCTCTTGCACGAATCCGAGTATGCCCTGAAGATATTCAACCCCGCCAGACAAGAAGAAAGGCTTTATGAGTATCTCAAAAAATGTCATTACATTATAAAGAGTCTCCTTGAGTCTAGGCCAATGTAAAGAATGTTATGTGTGAACTATTTGATTAATGGATTAACTTCGAGCCATTGTTTAGCAAAATTGTGAATGAATAGCATGACTCTCGTAGGAACTATCCTCGCTAGGGTTATGCGAAAAGTTGAATGCGCCATATGGACAAGTATCATAGATACGCATTCAATCCAGTCATTGACCATCAGACTATCGAACGATGCCATGATAAAATTGATGCAATTATTCTTCTGCAGATTTCATTCAGATGCCACCGTATCCTTTGTCCAAACCAGGACCTTTTAATTTTTTTAACAAGATTCAAAATTCACTAAAAGACTTCTTCTTTTTTATCCCTCACAGAAAATCAACATTACTTCAAGCAAAGCAAGCCTGACCAGACACGCAGTTCAACCAAGACGAGTGTACTTAACAAGGTCACGAACAAGAAGGCTAATGGAAGATCAAGAGCAAGTCTAGAACCTACAAGGATAGGTTTCTGAGTTGAAAGACCAAGTCTCAGAGCTCATGAGATTAATGAGGGAGATGTCCCAAAATAAGCCTGCATCAGAGCCCAACTTGCCACTACCTCCTCCACCTCCTACAATGGTTAATTCTCATCATGCTTCAACCTCTTTTACCTTCCAGCCACCTATCCTGGATCCGACGATCACTGTCAATCCAACCCCCCTGAATAATGATCCACCCTTCTCCTATTACCCAGCTGTCCCAAATGCCGAGCCACACCCTTCAATCCTGATCCCTCCGGTTCATTCTGCCCCTCATTTTCCAACTAGGGGAATATCTCATGCAGTAGGAGGAGAAAATAAGATAAGAGAAAACGAGAAGTTGTCTGCTCTAGAAGAGAGATTAAGAGCAATAGAGGGACTGAATATGTACGGTTCAGTAGATGTATCGTCACTGAGACTGGTACCGGATGTAGTGGTACCACCCAAATTCAAAGTCCTGGACTTCGATAAATACATCGGGAATTCAGACCCTCGTATTCACCTGGCCACCTATATTGCCAAAATGTCCACCCTGACAGAAGACGATAGACTCCTGGTCCATTTCTTCCACGAAAGTCTCTCCGGGGCAGCCCTGAGATGGTGCATTCAGTTAGACAGGAGCAAGCTGCGCTTTTGGAAAGATTTGGTCGATTCCTTCTTAAAACAGTATAAATTCAACTGTGATGTTGCACCCACAAGGAGAGACCTCCAAAGCCTGGTGCAGAGAGAAAGAGAAAGCTTCAAGGAATATGCCCAAAGGTGGAGAGAGAAAGCAGCGGAGGTGTATCCTCCTGTTACTGATAATGAGCTTTGCTCCTTATTCATTGAGACGTTGAAGACTCCATATTTAAATCTGATGATTGGAAACACCTCCAATAGCTTCTCGGACATCATTCAAGCTGGCAAGAGAATCGAAGCTAACCTCAGGTTAGGACGATTATAAGAGATGACTGAGAATTTTGCAAAGAAGACTGCCAGTTTTAGCAAAAAGAAGGAAGGTGATGTGCACTCCATCACCCGGCAAAACACCCAATCTTCATTCCCTAAGAATAATTACCGACCATATCCTCCCCCTCATGGCCCAACAATTGCCAACATTCCACCCCCTTTCCCAAATTATCCTCATCCACGCCCACAGTATCCACCACCAATAACCTACCAGCCCAGACCACCTCCTCAACCTACTCAACCAAGACCGCCCAAAAATAACCCAAGACCACAAAGAAATCTTGATCCACCCCTTCCCCTCCCACTCAGCGAAATATATCGATACCTCGTCGGTATAAATCAAATAGTGCCAATTCCCCTTAACCCAATTCAGCCGCCATACCCCAGGTGGTATGATGCCAGTGCCCGGTGTGAGTATCATGGAGGGGCACATGGGCACTCAACCGATAACTGCGGGGCACTCAGGGGGAGAGTGCACGCCCTAATCAGAAACGGATGGTTAAAAATCGAAGGGAATGGCTCCCTTCCCAATGTCACCTCAAACCCATTGCCCAATCATGGTATGGGCAATGGCGTAAATATGATAGACTCAAATGAAGAAAAATCGACCTTGAAGGTAGATCAACTGATTCCTCACTTTGAGGAGATTTTTGCAATGGCAGTGAGGGAAGGTTACCACTACCCTCAAACACCAGGACCAGAAAGGGACACAGGCTGTCCTTACCATGGAGGGGCAGCTGATCATGAGCTGCGAGGATGTGGGGTATTCCGGCAAGAAGTCCAGAACTTGCTATACCTCAAAATCTTAAGATGCCAAGCAAGGTCGAAAATGGAGGGCAGAGTAAATACAGCCCGATTTGGCTAAAATGCCTCCACCTCTAGTCCTAGAATGACCTTCTCTGCCACAGCATCATCACCACTAGTAACAATCATCCGAACCCCGCCCTAGCTCCCAGTCACAAACACTCGTGCTGTGCCCTGGAACTACAATTTCCAAGTCTTCACTCAAGGAGCATCGAGCAGTACACCGGCACCTAGCCTTGCCTCACCCTCAGCACCTCCTAAACCGTGCTTCGCTCCTCATGAGCACTTCAAGATGACTTACACCGAACCCTCTGGTAATGTTACTCCCCAATCAAACCCCCAGCCTGTCACTACCACAAAATCCTTCCCACCTGAGCAAGAGGTTGAATTTATAACCCGAAGTGGGAGATGTTATAGGAATGAAGAGAGAGAAAAGAAGAAAGGGAAAGCAAAAATGGGAGAGCAGCCAGAAAACATAGAGGGAGGGCCCGAGAAAATTGAAAAAGAACCTATGGAACCAAAATAAGAGGAGGAACTATTGCTCCAGATAATGAAGCAAAGTGAGTATGATGTTGTTGAGCAGCTAAGGAAGATGCCTGCCCGGATTTCGTTATTGTCATTGATCTTAAGCTCGGAAGTGCACCGTCAAGCCTTACAGAAAATTCTGGATCAGGCCTTTGTAAATCCCGATATCACGCCGGGGCAATTTGAGAAGATAGTGGGACAAATCCAGGCATCCAGTTTTGTCACCTTCTCTAAAGAAGAGGTAGATCCGGCTGGCTTGAAGCACACCAAGGCCTTACACGTGACAGTAAAATGCAAAGGCTGCATAATTGCTAAGGTCCTAATTGACAACGAGTCTGCGCTTAACGTCTTGCCCAATGCCACCTTGGCAAGGCTGCCGGTCTACCGGTCAAACATGCATCAAAGTGCCATGGTGGTAAGAGCCTTTGACGGCACAAGGAGGGAAGTACTGGGAGACATTGACTTGCTGCTTCAAATCGGGGCATGGACCTTCAACATCGCATTCCAAGTGATGGACATTGAACCTGCATACACCATGCTGCTAGGGAGGCCATGGATCCATTCAGCAAATGCCGTACCTTCGACTTTGCACCAGAAGATTAAATACATTATGGACGGCAGAATCATCACTGTGAAAGGGGAGGAAGCCATGCTGGTCACCAAGCCGCAATCACTTCCTTATGTGGAAGCAGCTGAGGAATCGTTGGAAAGCTCTTTCCAGGCTCTTGAATTGCAAGAAACCACCTTGAGAAATGAAGGGGCTACAGCTATGGTGGCGAAGGTAATGCTGAAGAGTGGTTATGAAAAGGGCAAGGGATTAGGTGCCACATTACAAGGGATTGTCGAACCTATACCAGCCATCCAAAAGGTTGGCCATTGCGGCTTGGGTTATGAGGAAGATGCCCTCGTAGATGGACGATTCTGGATGAGAAATATGCTTCGGGATCAGAGATTTGATCAGAAAATCGGGAAAATGAAGGTAGTCCCGAAAATCACAGAGGTCTTCACCAAGCTGGTCATTTGAAAATCCAGTGGAAGCTAAAGAATCACCAGATGAACCATCCGTTGATGTCATCCATCTCGATTCCTTGTATGAAGCCTCAATCTTGCCAATGGCTGACAGGCAAGAACTGGACAACTGGACAGCAGAGGACATTCCTGTACTCAATCTCGAGTAAAGTACCTTTGGTTATCTACACTTGATCATTTCGTCCATGGTGACAAGTGCAATACTGTAAATGGACCCTTTTCTTATGATGCAAATACTAATGAATTAATAGCGCATTTACATCCAATTCTCTTTTCCTTTTTCTTGAAATCCATTCTTATAATAAATTCCACTTTCGTTTCTTCAGGACCATTCATCAATTAACACCTAATAATTCAATAGACTCAGAAATTCCTCTGGTTAATTTTGAAATCCCCATAACTGCCATTACTTCAAGTGATTCTGAGATGGAACTTGCAGAAGAAAGGGATGAAAGAGATGAACCTTCCCTAGTGCCTTGTGGGGACAAAAAGCACACCATAAATCTAGGCACAGAAGAAATAAGGAGAGAACTTAAGGTTATGGAGAGTGGAGAATTAGAAGATATGGTCAGTTTACTCAAAGAATTCCTGGACGTATTTTCATGGAGCTATGACAATATGACCGGCTTAGACCCTCACATAGGGATGCACAAAATTCCCCTAATTCCCGGGACGATCCCAGTAAAGCAAAAGCTAAGAAGAATGAACCCTGACATGCTACTCAAAGTTAGGGATGAAGTCAAAAAGCAGTAAGATGCTGGGTTTCTGGAAGTAGTCAAATATCCCCAATGGATAGCTAACGTTGTCCCGGTAATGAAAAAGGACGGAAGAGTCAGGGTGTGTGTTGATTACAGGGATCTTAATAAAGCAAGCTTGAAAGATGATTTCCCTCTCCCACATATAGACGTGCTAGTAGACAATGCTGCAGGATTGGGTAGATGTTCATGTATCGATGGGGCGTCCAGGTACAATCAAATCCCCATGGATGAACAAGATAAGGAGAAAACTGCTTTTATCACTTAGTGGGGGGTATTCTATTATCGGGTTATGACTTTTGGCTTAAAGAATGCTGGCGCTACCTACCAACGCGCTATGGTCATGTTATTCCATGATATGATGCACAAAGAAGTGGAGGTGTACGTGGCTGATATGATCATCAAATCCAGGGAAGGAGAAAGCCATATGCAGGTGCTGAGAAAAGTATTCGAGAGACTTAGGAAGTATCAGCTGAAATTGAACCCGGCCAAATGCATGTTCAGAGCTAGATCTGGGAAGTTGTTGGGATTCATAGTGAGTGAGAAGGGAATAGAAGTGGATCCAGATAAAGTTTGAGCCATTCAAGAAATGCCATCCCCAAAAACAGAGAGGGAGGTGCGTAAATTCCTGGGGAAGCTAAACTACATTTCGAGATTTATTTCCAACCTCACTGCTAAAGCTGAGCCTATCTTTAGGCTACTCCGAAAGAACAACACCACTCAATGGGATTCAGTTTGCCAAGAGGCTTTCGAGAAAATTAAGCAGTACCTGTCAAACCCGTCGATATTGGTTCCTCCGGTAGCAGGAAGGCCACTGATTCTGTACATGGCAGTCCAGTAGAGTTCGATGGGGTGTATTTTGGGACAGCATGATGATACCGGTCGAAAGGAGAGGGCCATTTATTACCTGAGCAAAAGTTCAATGATTGCTAGTCAAGGTACTCTTTCCTAGAGAAAACTTGTTGCGCGTTAGCCTGGACGGCAAATCGGCTTAAACACTACATGTTGAATCATAAGACATGGCTCATCTCCAAGATGGATCCCATCAAGTATGTATTTGAAAGTCCATTCGTACTAGGGAGGATAGCGAAATGGCAGGTCATACTCTCTTAATATGACATTGTCTACATGACCCGGAAGGCAGTAAAGGGTAGCGTAATCGCTGATCTCCTAGCAGAAAACCCTATCCAAGATTATGAAGCTTTGGATTTTGAGTTCCCTGATGAGCATGTTAACGAAGTAGATAGTGGGGAAAAAGAACCAACTGATGTATGGGAAATGTATTTTGACGGAGCTGTTAATTTGTCCGATAATGGAATCGGAGCTGTATTGGTATCCCCGGACGGACGACACTTCCCAATAGCCATCAAATTAAGATTTGACTGCACCAACAACGTCGCAGAATACAAATCCTGTGTGAGGGGTTTGCAGGCCGCCATCGAAATGAAAATCAGGAAGTTAGAGGTGTATGGGGATTCGGCCCTGATCATTTATCAAGTCAAAGGAGAATGGCAAACCAAGGACCCGAAGCTAATTCCATATCAAAAGTACTTACTAGAATTGATCAAGAGGTTAGAAGAAATTTCTTTCACTCACCTCAGCCGAGAAAAAAATCAATTCGCAGATGCCTTAGCCACCCTGGCTGTCATGGCTCAAATGGAAGAGGGGCAGACGTCTCAGGTATTGCAGATCAAAGCAAGGAGTGAGCCGGCGTACTGCTTCATGATCAAGGAAGAAACAGATGGTAAACCTTGGTATCATGACATCCAGGTCTACATCAAAACCAAGGAATTCCCTCCAGGGGCAAGTAGAAATGAAAGAAGAATGATCCAGAGATTAGCCTTGGGATACTTCCCCAGTGGCGAAATTCTATACAAAAGGGGCTCCAACGGCGAATTGTTGAGATGCGTAGATGCAAAAGAAGCAAGGAGGATCCTTTTTGAGACTCATGAAGGGAATTGCGTAACCCATGCTAATGGGCATATGATGGCTAAGCAAATCATGAGACGGGGATACTTCTGGACTACTATAGAGAAGGATTGCATCGAGTACTTTCGGAAGTGTCATAAATGTCAGATCTACGCGGATCCGATAAATGTCCCGCCTCATCAACTTTTCAACCTCGTCTCGCCATGGCCTTTTGTAATGTGGGGCATCGATGTGATTGGTCCCATCAACCCCAAGGCATCCAATGGGCATAGATTTATCCTGGTAGCTATTGACTATTTTTCAAAATGGGTCGAAGCGACATCATATGCCCACATCACGCAGAACACATTCCTCAAATTCCTCCGAAATAATATCATTTGCCGACACGGCCTCCCCAGCGAAATCGTCACTAACAACGCTAAGAATTTGAATTGTCCGAAGATCCAGAGATTATGTGATCAATACAAGATCCGACATCTCAATTCTTCACCATAACGTCCCAAGATGAATGGAGCGGTGGAAGCCGCAAACAAAAATCTCAAGAGAATAATCCGGAAAATGACAGTCACCTATAGAGATTGGCATGATATGCTTCCCTACGCCCTTCACGCATACTGGACCTCTGTAAGAACATTAACTGGGGCAACTCCATACTCACTAGTTTATGGGATAGAAGCGGATCTGCCTATTGAAGTAGAAATTCCTTCCCTAAGGATTTTGAAGGAATCAGGAATTGATGAGTCAGAATGGATCCAGTCAAGGTTGGACCAATTGAATTTGCTGGATGAGAAAAGACTAGCAGCAGCGTGTCATGGGCAGTTATACCAGAGAAGAATGGCTAGGGCATTTAACAAAGGCGTTCGCCCACGTGAATTTCAACCAGGAGATCTCGTCCTGAAAAAGGCGCTCCTGAACCAAAATGATGCTCGGGGTAAATGGTCGCCAACCTATGAGGGACCCTACTGAAGGAACGGAAGCGTGAAAAACACAAGTTTATACCATTGAATTCAAAAATTTTCACCTAGGGTCACATGCATCATGCAAGATTTATTTTTATCTATTTGATTTCAATGATAAACAACATATTAAAACTCTTTTAATATGTTTTTGGATCTGTATTTGCCATTTAAGATTTTAAAATTAATCAGATTAATTTTAGAACCCTAGATTAAATCAAGAACGATTACACTAACCTCTTGATGCACTGCAGCGTGTCTGCGCCTTTGAGATTCGTCTTCAGGACACCAGATGTTGTCCCTCTAACTTGTCCACACCAAGAACACCTATGGCAGCCCTTGAATAGGTTCTAAAGCTTTTTCTATTAATTAGAAATTCAAGTTCTGCCTTTTAAGAGATTAAAGATGTAAATAGGACACTAGAAACAATTTCTAGTGTTCTTAATTCAAGAGATTAATAGCTAATCTCTTTGAATTGATGAGGGATGAAGAAGAATAGAGGGAGGGCTGCAAAATGGCGTGACAAAGGAGTGTGGCTGCTGATTGTATTTTATTTTCTCATAACAACACTTAAATAGCTAGGTTAACACATTAAACCCTTGCCACATGTCACCCTTTGATTAGCTCTAGGTTTAAATGACCCAATCACATTGTGCCAAGTGTCAAACCTATATTTAATCTTGATTTTAATCATCTTACATGATTAAAAAAACATTTGGCAAGCTTATGTGTTATGCCATATGTCACCATCTCATGGTGCCATGTGTCACACTGCAAAATGACCAAAATGCCCCTGTGTCTTAATTTTGAGTTCTCAACCCAAAATAATTATTTTTCTTCTTCTAATTAATTTATATCAAATATAAATTAATTAATTAATCTCTATTAATTAATTTCTCATTAATTAAATTCATATTTAAACACTTTAAATATAAATTTAACTTATATTATACATCCAATAATCTAGATTTGGTTTCAAGTCATGCTAGGGACTTTGCAATCTAATTGATTAAAATTGCAAACCAAACCTATTTAATTAATCAATTAAACTCTTTAATTAATTAATTAAATCATATTTAATTAGGTGATAACTTGTGTATGTGTGTGACTTACTAGGCTCATCACTAATTGGCAATGAGACATGATATCAACTCTTAATATCATCAGAACTCTTTCTTACCATAAATGATTTCTCTAAATCATTTTATGAACCTCATAGACCATGGTTAACACCTAGCATAGCATGCCATGGCCACCCAATTAGAAATAAGGTTTACCGTAAATGAACCTATAATCATATGTTACCATGCACTAGAATCTCTCTGTTACAAAATCCTAACTCAAGCTGGAGTCATGGTTTGTGTCAAACTCTATTTGCTATGAGTATTATGTTCTCTTTTAATTCCAGTTCTTGATTAAAAAGATTTTCTCATCAGAAACTCTTTTCTGAATAAATCTATCTGTCCTGGCCAGGAACTTGAAATATCAAGAACAATTAAATGAACATAGGATTTTATCTCTATTTACTTAGAGGAACAGATTCCATCTTGATCAACACCTACCTCCATATATAACTAGTAGGAGCCAACACATGCCCATATACCCATACATAGTACAAGTATGAAAGCAGTATCAAACTCAAACTACCTATATACAAGATAACTGTGCTATCTCAGGTCTAAAGATTATATGCACTGATATGATTTATGACGAAACATTGACAAGAGTAAACTCCATGTGCTTGTCATAAGTGCCACTGGTTCGGCCTACTTATCATTTATAAGTGCCTATCATGTTTGTCATATGGCATGAGACTCACCATTCCATCTTATTTATATCTTATATAAATAACTTGGTAACAAACGTGAATACAATCTTTCTGGATAAGTCATGTCCTTATTATGAAGTATCCTCAATTGTGAACCTATTTATGATACTTTGTGCTAGAAATATTGTCACTCATATTCTTAACAACTTAAGAATAATATTTCTAACAAAATATCAATAGACCTTTTCTATTACACATAAATATATTATGTAAACGGAAAAGTGGAAATGCCTTTTATTAATAAAAATATGTACAAGATACATACTAAATGATATGCTCTAGGGCATACTACTAACAATCTCCCACTAGCACTAGAGCCATTCATTACAATATCTTAGACCTATCTTCTCAAGATGTCGGTCTAACTGAGTCTGTGACATAGGCTTAGTGAATGGATCAGCTGGATTTTCAGCTGATACTATTTTCTGCATGGCTATATCGCCTTGCCCAACTATATCTCTGATAATGTGGTAGTGCCTTTCTATGTGTTTGGATTTTGGGTGAGACCTTAGTTCCTTAGCTTTGTATAATCGCTCCATTATTGTCACGGTGTAGTGGGCTGGACTCAATTGAAGGAACTCTGTAAGTTCTGTCACAAACTTCTTTATCCAAGCGACTTCCTTTGCGACATCGATGCGACAATATACTCACCTCTGTAGTGGAATTTGCGATCGTGCTCTGTTTGGAACTCTTCCAATCGCACCTCCATTAAAAATGAACACATATCCAGAGGTAGTCTTTCTATCGTCGATATCGATTGGAAATCGAATCAGTATAACCATCTAATTGCAAGTCTCCACCTCCATAAATCAAGAATAAATCCTTAGTTCTTCTCAAGTACTTAAGAATATTCTTGACAGCTATCCAGTGTTCTAAACCTGGATTGGATTGATACCTGCTAGTCAAACTAACAGCATATACGATATCCGGCCTAGTACACAACATTGCATACATTAAACTTCCAATAGCCAAGCATATGGAATCTGGCCATCTTATCTCTTTCTTCAGGTGTCTTTGGAGACATCTCTTTAGAAAGATGGATACCATGTCTCACTGGTAACAATCCTCTCTTGGAATCAAGCATGTTAAACCTCTTTAACACCTTTTCCAAGTATAGACTTTGGGATAAACCAATTTTTTTTTCGCTCTATCTCTATAGATGCGAATCCCAAGAATATAGGTTGCCTCCCTAAGTCTTTCATGGAGAATGTATTTGACAACCATACCTTTATAGTCGTCAACATACCGTGTCATTACCCATCAACGTTATGTCATCCACATATAAGACAAGGAAAGTGATAGCACTGTCACTAACCTTCTTATATACACATGGCTCATCCTCATTTTTGATAAAACCAAAGGATTTAATGGCTTCATCAAAACGGATGTTCCAACTCCTCGAAGCTTGTTTCAACCCATAAATGGATCGCTTTAGCTTGCATACCTTGGAACCATCTTGGGATTCAAATCCCTTAGGTTGTTCCATGAAAATGTTTTCTTCAATGTATCCATTAAGAAAAGCTGTTTTGACATCCATCTGCCAAATCTCATAATCATAGTACGCAGCTATTGCTAATAAAATCCTAATTGATTTAAGCATGGCAACAAGCGAGAAAGTCTCCTCATAGTCAATTCCTTGCCTTTGGCGAAACCCTTTCACTACTAGCCTTGCCTTATAGGTCTCTACCTTTCCATCAGAACCAATTTTCTTCTTGAAAACCCATTTGTTCCCTATAGGTACAATACCTTCCGGTGGGTCAACAAGATCCCAAACTTGATTCTTATACATGGAATCAATCTCGGATTTCATAGCATCAATCCATTTTGAAGAGTCTATATCTGATATAGCTTCTTCATAGGTAAGTGGATCATCTCCATGATCTACTTCTTCATGAGTAGACAACTCTTGTTCTTCTTCATGAAGAAAACCATATCTCACTGGTGGGTGAGATATCCTGGTTGTTCTACGAGGAACAGCTGCAGATGTTTTATCAACGGGTATTGGTTGACTAGATGGATTTATATCCATCTGATCTGTTGGTTGGTCAGAATTCTCCAATTCTAACTCTATTTGCCTTCCTTTGCCTCCTTCTTGAACAAACTGTTGTTCAAGAAATGTGGCATCTCTACTTATCACAACCTTTTGTGAAGTAGGCAAATAAAAATAATATCCAAAACTATCTTTTGGATATCCAACAAATCGACCTTTTTTTGATCTGGTCTCCAATTTATCAGTGTTCAGCTTTTTGATATAAGCTGGACAACCTCAAATCTTAACATGCTTAAGACTTGGTTTTCTTCCATGCCATATCTCATAAGGTGTGGAAGAAACTGATTTTGATGGAATCCTATTCAGAATATACAAAGCTGATTCTAATGCAAATCCCCAAAAGAAGATTGGCATATCAGTATAGCTCATCATACTACGTACCATATCCAATAGGGTACGATTTCTCCTTTCAGATACACCATTCAGCTATGGCGTTCCTGGAGGAGTCAGCTGAGAAACAATGCCATGCTCTCTCAAGTATTCATCAACTTCAGTACTCAAATATTCACCTCCACGATCTGATCAAAGAGCTTTAATATTCTTTCCTGTTTGATTTTCTACTTCAGATTTAAATTCTTTGAACTTTTCAAAAGATTCATGTTTGTATTTCATCAAATACAAATACCCAAACCTTGATTTATCATCAGTAAAGGTAATAAAATAATGAAAACCCCCTCTAGCCATTTCTTTAAATGGACCACATACATCACTATGTATTAGCTCCAAAATATTTTCAGCTCTTAGCCCTTGTCCAACAAAGGGTGACCTAGTCATTTTGCCCTGAAGGCAAGATTCACAAGTTGGAGTAGGCTCAGAGCCCAATGAGGATAAAATCCCCATTTTCTCCAATTTTGCAATCCTATCTTCTGCAATATGACATAACCTTAAGTGCCAAATATATTTTGAACTTGAGTTGGTTTTCACCATGGCATTGCATTCATTTAGATTGCTGTACTATGGCTAGTGGAAACACTTTTTTACTGGCAATGGAAACACTTTCCTGTTAGCAGTGGAAACACTTTCCTTTGCCTTTGTCAGCTTTAGTCTTCCTTTTCTGTTTAGCTATTTTCTTGGAAGGACCAGGAATCTGAAGTTTCTTTTTCTTATTGCCCTTCTTCTTGTTGGACTTTCCAGCAGAAGAAGATGCAACCAAAGCTACCTCTTTTCCTTTATTGCCTGGCATATTCTTTTGGGCAATAACCAGCATGTTGAGTAAACCAGCTAAGGTGCATTCCTGTTTAGTCATAAGGAAATTTGTCACAAAATTCCCAAAAGACTCAGGAAGGGACTGAAGGATCAAATCCGTCTGTAGTTGGAAATCCATGTTGAAGTCAAGATGTTCCAACTGCTCAATCAGCCGAATCATCTTGTGGACATGATCCCCAACATTCTGTCCCTTAGACATTCTCATACGGAATAGCTATCTAGATATCTCATACCTAGCATGCCTGCTGTGCTCACCATACAACTCTTGTAGGTGAAGGAGGATCTCACTCGCACTCTGCATGTTCTCATGTTGCTTCTGTAACTCATTACTCATGGAAGCAAGCATGTAACACTTAGCTCTCATATCATGCTCCTTCCACTTATCCAAAGTTTCATGTTCCTCTTGTGTGGCCTCTGGAGGTAAGGGACCAGGAACATTTGAATCTAGAACATATCCTATATGTTCAAGGTTTAGGACAAGTTTCAAATTTCTTAGCCAATCAGACAGATTAGGTCCTGTCAACCTATTGTGATCAAGTATGCTTGCAAGGATATTGGATGGTGATGGTTGTTTTGTGCTCATTTTTATCAGAAAATTAACTGCAGAAAATAACCAGATTAATTAGTAAATATATCATGTAATTAACCAAAATGATTATGGTCTTTTAATCAAATTGGTCCTCCCACTAACTTAGCGAATCCTACACTTCCAAAGTAAAAAACGGAAATCCTAGTTGCATGGATTTCTAGTGGGTGATTGAATTCTTATAATTCTATTGATCATCCTCAAGTACATCCATTATTGGAATTACAATAAACTATAAGTGAGCAACTCCTTGCCCATCACATCTCATGTTAGGTTCAATCTTTTACCTAGCCCCTAATGCTCAAAATCTCAGGTACATCCATTATTGACTTATCTTGCATTAGTTAAGTTGATCCCATTGAGCCAGTAATTATGCAAATAATTTTAATGTCCTCAGGTACATCCAATATTGGCCACCAAACCATTTACATATTTACAACATTTCATGCTTAACTATTATTCTTAAGAAAATCTCTTAAATTAATTGCATCTCATGCAACTATTTAAAATTTCTTAAAATAATTGCCCCAATGGAGGGCCTATGTTATAATTACTTTAATTATAGCATTTCCAACTTAATCATTTGTTTGGAAGATTTTATGGTCATTCTAATTACTATTAAGGTCTCACTTTGCACATTATCCATTTAGCATGCATATATCATATAATTGCATACATTCCCATACATCTCATGCATTCATGGATAAGCAGTAAATATGGTATGATCATGGACTTTCTAAGGGATTCAATTCTGAGCCACCAAGAATTGAATCAGGGCATTCCTAGGTGCATTTCATTCATTCATTTTACAAGAGTTGCTGAAGGAGTACTTAATCAACACTTGATCTTGAATTCCTCCCACTGGTCCCACCAATGCTCTTGACCTCCTTGAACTTCTTGCAATCCAATATTACATAGTAATCCTTGGCATACCAAGGCGAATTTACAAGAACTTAAATAAATGAAATTACAACCCAAAAATTATTACAAACTTAATAATACATGCCCAAAATAAATTAAAATAAATTAATTAATTTACAATCCCAAAGAAACATAAAAGAAATAAATCCAATCACATTGGTCTTTTATAGTCCATGATCATCCATCATGCATATCACTATTTAACAATTAAATAAAACATACATACTTAAATTAAATTGAATATCTCATATTCAGCTTAAAAATCCAGATTTGAATATGATTCAAATAAATTTAAAAATTCAGATTTGAATCTCATTCAAACAAATTTAAAAATTCAGATTTGAATCACATTCAAATAAAAAATTCAGATTTGAATCACATTCAAACATTTTTTAAAAAATCAGATTTGAATCACATTCAAACATTTTTTAAAAAATCAGATCTGAATTTTATTCAATCAATTTTAAAAAATCAGATTTAAATATGATTCAAACAACTTTAAAAATTCAGATTTGAATCACATTCAAACAACTTTTAAAATTCAGATTTGAATCACATTCAAACAATTTTTAAAATTTTGATTTGAATCATAATTTAATTGTGTGATTAAAAATCCTAATTAAACATTTTAATTAGCCATATGATGAACCTTTCATCATGCAACAATTGCAGAATTTAATAACAACCATGCGCACCATGATCTTCCCAAGCCATGCGCACCATGTTGGAGTTCATCAAGCATGCCGCCACACCTCTTGATCCAACCAGCAATGGATCAATCATCTCATGATCAAATCACACAATTAAATCATATAACAAACAATCTAAATGACAAATATAGTGGCTCTGATACCAATTGAAGGAACGAAAGCGTGAAAAACACAAATTTATACCATTGAATTCAAAAATTTTCACCTAGGGTCACATGCATCATGCAAGATTTATTTTGATCTATTTGATTTCAATGATAAACAACATATTAAAACTCTTTTAATATGTTTTTGGATCTGTATTTGCCATTTAAGATTTTAAAATTAATCAGATTAATTTTAGAACCCTAGATTACATCAAGAACGATTACACTAACCTCTTGATACACTGCAGTGTGTCTGCGCCTTTGAGATTCGTCTTCAGGACACCAGATGTTGTTCCTCTAGCTTGTCCACACCAAGAACACCTATGGCAGCCCTTGAATAGCTTCTAAAGCTTTTTCTATTAATTAGAAATTCAAGTTCTGCCTTTTAAGAGATTAAAGATGTAAACAGGACACTAGAAACAATTTCTAGTGTTCTTAATTCAAGAGATTGATGGCTAATCTCTTTGAATTGATGAGGGATGAAGAAGAATAGAGGGAGGGCTGCAAAATGGCGTGACAAAGGAGTGTGGCTACTGGTTGTATTTTATTTTCTCATAACAACACTTAAATAGCTAGGTTAACACATTAAACCCTTGCCACATGTCACCCTTTGATTAGCTCTAGGTTTAAATGACCCAATCACATTGTGCCAAGTGTCAAACCTATATTTAATCTTGATTTTAATCATCTTACATGATTAAAAAAACATTTGGCAAGCTTATGTGTTATGCCATATGTCACCATCTCATGGTGCCACGTGTCACACTGCAAAATGACCAAAATGCCCCTGTGTCTTAATTTTGAGTTCTCAACCCAAAATAATTATTTTTCTTCTTCTAATTAATTTATATCAAATATAAATTAATTAATTAATCTCTATTAATTAATTTCTCATTAATTAAATTCATATTTAAACACTTTAAATATAAATTTAACTTATATTATACATCCAATAATCTAGATTTGGTTTCAAGTCATGCTAGGGACTTTGCAATCTAATTGATTAAAATTGCAAACCAAACCTATTTAATTAATCAATTAAACTCTTTAATTAATTAATTAAATCATATTTAATTAGGTGATAACTTGTGTATGTGTGTGACTTACTAGGCTCATCACTAATTGACAATGAGACATGATATCAACTCTTAATATCATCAGAACTCTTTCTTACCATAAATGATTTCTCTAAATCATTTTATGAACCTCATAGACCATGGTTAACACCTAGCATAGCATGCCATGGCCACCCAATTAGTAATAAGGTTTACCTTAAATGAACCTATAATCACATGTTACCATGCACTAGAATCTCTCTGTTACAAAATCCCAACTCAAGCTGGAGTCATGGTTTGTGTCAAACTCCATTTGCTATGAGTATTATGTTCTCTTTTAATTCCAGTTCTTGATTAAAAGGATTTTCTCATCAGAAACTCTTTTCTGAATAAATCTATCTGTCCTGGCCAGGAACTTGAAACATCAAGAACAATTAAATGAACATAGGATTTTATCTCTATTTACTTAGAGGAACAGATTCCATCTTGATCAACACCTACCTCCATATATAACTAGTAGGAGCCAACACATGCCCATATACCCATACATAGTACAAGTATGAAAGCAGTATCAAACTCAAACTACCTATATACAAGATAACTGTGCTATCTCAGGTCTAAAGATTATATGCACTGATATGATTTATGACAAAACATTGACAAGAGTAAACTCCATGTGCTTGTCATAAGTGCCACTGGTTCGGCCTACTTATCATTTATAAGTGCCTATCATGTTTGTCATATGGCATGAGACTCACCATTCCATCTTATTTATATCTCATATAAATAACTTGGTAACAAACGTGAATACAATCTTTCTGGATAAGTCATGTTCTTATTATGAAGTATCCTCGATTGTGAACCTATTTATGATACTTTATGCTAGAAATATTGTCACTCATATTCTTAACAACTTAAGAATAATATTTCTAACAAAATATCAATGGACCTTTTCTATTACACATAAATATATTATGTAAACGGAAAAGTGGAAATGCCTTTTATTAATAAAAATATGTACAAGATACATACTAAATGATATGCTCTAGGGCATACTACTAACACCTACGTGGTTAAAAGGGCGTTTTTTAGTGGGGCCCTGATCTTGACCCATATGGATGGTGAAGAATTCCCAAGACCCGTGAATGCCGACACTGTCAAAAGGTATTATGCCTAAAAAAAAAAAAAAAAAGGTGTAAATCCAAAAGGACGCCCCTAACAAAATGTGCGAAAGAAGGTAAAAACTCGGAAGGGTGCTTTCTGTAAAATGAGTGAAGGGTGAAAACCCGAAAAGGCACCCTGAAAAAGAAAAGAAAAGAAAAAGAAAAAGAAAAATAAATCTGAGGGCGAAAACCCGAAAGGGCACCCTTAGAACCAGAAAATGGAGAAATAAGGAAGGGGACTTGGAATCAGGGACGGAAATAAACCACCACGGCATGAATCTTCGTTAACAGAGTATTTAAAGTAATGGCAATTAAGAGACTTCAAAGCTAACTACAAGGAATCTGTGAGATCTATCCTTGTACCCTTTTTCTTTGAAACTGTACCTTTATCTCTCAAGCCATAATAAAGTCATCCTTTCACTTTGATCTATCTTCTTCGCACATTTTCATTTTAATTTACCTTTTTGCTTTATCTTTCTCGTATACTCACACTCTAATGCTGTCTTTTTCTACATCTTTATTTTGTGCGCTATTAATCTATTGAAATTTCGTCATAAGATTAGGATTTGGATATCGATAAACTTATGTACTTTGCTATGAGATTTGGAGGGAATGGTCTAAAAAAAAAAAAAAAAACTAGAGGTGAAAACCTGGAAGGGCGCTTCTAGTCAGATGGGCAAAAGGGAAAGTGAAAACCCGCAAGGGCGCTTTTCGCAAAATAAGGAAGTCAAGAACAGAAAGAGAGTCCTGGGAAGTGAGTAAGAAATGGAAAATGATGGGTTAAGTCTTGCAACTCGTCTTCCATTAATCGTTCATATTCAGGATCCTGTTAAGTGCACTTCGTCGTGGAAGAATTTCTCGTGTCAGGTTAGGCTTGCTTTGTAAGCAATTTTAATTTTCAACATTTAATTTCTGTCATCAACCTCTGGTTTCTTGATCTAAGTTGATTTTAATTTTTCAGCATTTTAATTTCTGTCATCAACCTCTGGTTCCTTGATCTAAGTTGATTTTAATTTTCAGCATTTAATTCCTGTTATCAACCTCTGGTTCCTTGATCTAAGTTGATTTTAATTTTTCAGCATTTTAATTTCTGTCATCAACCTCTGGTTCCTTGATCTAAGTTGATTTTAATTTTTCAGCATTTTAATTTCTGTCATCAACCTCTGGTTCCTTGATCTAAGTTGATTTTAATTTTCAGCATTTAATTCTTGTTATCAACCTCTGGTTCCTTGATCTAAGTTGATTTTAATTTTTTAGCATTTTAATTTCTGTCATCAACCTCTGGTTCTTTGATCTAAGTTGATTTTAATTTTTTAGCATTTTAATTCCTGTTATCAACCTCTGGTTCCTTGATCTAAGTTGATTTTAATTTTTCAGCATTTAATTCCTATTATCAACCTATGGTTCCTTGATCTAAGTTGATTTTAATTTTCAACATTTAATTCCTGTTATCAACCTCTGGTTCCTTGATCTAAGTTGATTTTAATTTTTCAGCATTTTAATTTATGTCATCAACCTCTGGTTCCTTGATCTAAGTTGATTATAATTTTCAGCATTTAATTCCTGTTATCAACCTCTGGTTCCTTGATCTAAGTTGATTTTAATTTTTCAGCATTTTAATTTCTGTCATCAACCTCTGGTTCCTTGATCTAAGTTGATTTTACTTTTCAGCATTTAATTCCTGTTATCAACCTCTGGTTCCTTGATCTAAGTTGATTTTAATTTTTCAGCATTTTAATTTCTGTCATCAACCTCTGGTTCCTTAATCTAAGTTGATTTTAATTTTCTGCATTTAATTCCTGTTATCAACCTCTGGTTCCTTGATCTAAGTTGACTTTAATTTTTCAGCATTTTAATTTCTTGCTATCGACCTCTGGTTCCTTGATCTAAGTTGATTTTAATTTTTCAGCATTTAAATTCCCGTTACCAACCTTTGGGTCATTTGACCTAAGTTGGTTTTAGTTTCCTAACTTTAATTTTGAGTTTCAAAGTTTTAACACTCAATCGCCCAAAATATGGGTCTGAATCTTTACATAATTCCTACACGGGAAAATTTTGTTCCCTTCAATAGAAATTATGTAAAGAGGAGTAGCTGTTGACACCACATTTTGGCCGATCCCCGAAATCAACAGACTTTGAAATCGATCCCCAACACCAAGTCTCCATGTAGTTCAATTCATTACCGATCTCTCAAGCCAATTTTCAAGTCTCCTTGCCAGTCAATCACTTTTCCGATCTCTCGTCAAATGAAATCAAACCAACATTAGGTCTTCGCGCCATCCAGTCTTATTTTCGATCTCCCTTTTATAAATATTGTGGATAATCGTTTAATAAAGTTAAGGTTCAATCCGGCTTAATGGTGCTTCCGATCTTAAGTGTTCAAATCAGGTTTCCAATTTTAATAATCTTAAGTTCCGTTCGTTATTTGTTCTTGGCTTAGGCCGATCTCATGATTACAATGTTCTTCCGACCTCTCGTACTTAGATTAATAATCGCTTCTAAGTTTGATAACATGTTCAAACAATCAAGCACTTGTACAACTTAGATACTTTCTGATCTCATCCAGTCATTGAACAAAAGAGAGAATTTCATTTCACTTCAAAATAAAAAATACAAGTCATTCGGCTGGAGGATCACCCCCAGCCTGTTCTACATTTCGCTCACCCTCTCTATCTCCCTCAGCTTCCTCCTCGCTCTCCTCTTCGTCTTGGGGAGCCAGGTCCACCATCTAAGAAAAGTCCTCCTTCGGATAACGCCTCTTAAGCTCGGCCAAAAGGTCCCCGTGGGCGTTCACATAAGCACCGGCCTCCCTCGTCACTGCCTCTTCTTCTTTCGCTCTAAGTTCTTCAGTGAGGCGAGCGACATCGTGACTCAGCGCCCGAGCTTCTTCAAGAGCATGAGCCTGCTCAGCCAATTTATCCTCATAGAATTTCATCCGCCCCTCAATTTCAGCTATATAGTCCTGGGCGGACGAAAGTTAGGCTTGGGCGAAAGCTGCATCCTGGCCCGCCTTCTGGATCTCCTGCCTTAAATGATGAGCCTTTTCCCCGATGATATGCTGGTTCACTAAACTCTCCACGCTCAGGCTCATAGTCTGGCCCAAGAGATCATCGAAGTTGCCCTGGGTCAGCCTGTGCCGATCCTCTTAGAGGCATATAGAAGCTCCAAGAACCTTTGCCAAGCCCGGATTCTCCCGTACCGATTGGTTCTTCTCCAAGGAATGAATGAGGACCTGGGCACCGCGAGAAAGGGTCCTCATAGTAGGTTGGGAAGGACCACCTTCTGCACTCGAAGGAGTAGGTGGAGGCAGTGGTTCTTCTTACCTAGGAGGAGACCGAACTACTTCTCTTTCAGGGATCGGTGGTCTTGAGGGTCAAGACGAGCCTCCCAGCACCTCTCCAGAATCATGCCTTGGCGTCTGTGATGCCTCGGCGCACTTCATCTCCCGCACTTTCTTGGAGACCTCCCTCTTATGCTTTCGGCTCTCTTTGAAAGCCTCGTCGCTCGCCATACCTGCACAAAGAAAGAGTCAGTGAGTTCGCTAAGGCCCAGAGATCAGAGATGTAGAAAATACGGGGGTAAGGTCAAAGAGCTGAAGCCTTCATTCTTCGTCGGTAACCAGCCGCATCATCCAATGGTGCAGTTCGCCCATCACCGCATCTAAGCATGAGAACTTTTGAGTGGCCGCCTGATCCTTTAGCTCCATCACCATGGTGCCCTCATCCCTACTCAGGGCGATATGCTTCGAAAGTGGCGGGACCAGATATTGCCAGCTTCGGGGGAAACCTTCGAAACCATTTGGAATCTTACTCCTCAACATGAAGAAGCGATTTTTCCAGTTCTTCAGTGAGGAGGGCAGATCAATAAAGAGCCCACAGTGCGGTTTCGCCTGAAAGAACCAGTAGTCATCGTCCTTTCGACGAGTAAGCCTATGTAGCTCAGCGAACACCTTCGCTGAAGGGACGAGTCCCTTAGCTCGGCAAAGGCCTCTGAAGGCTATCAGGATCCGCCATGAGTTCGGATGTACTTGGGCTACCGAGACATGGTGAAATTTTAGGACGTTTCTGAAGAAGTCGTCAAGGGGAAAGGCTTTTAATTTTTCTTCGTACACCATGAGCACGTCACTTTCCTTGAAAGAGTGATCGGCTCTGAGATTGCCATGGCATCTGATAAGCTCAAAGGAATTAGTTCAGAGGTTGTATTCTTGACTAATGGATTGTAGATCGGTTTCTTTGAGGACCGATGGCAACTCATCCACAGGGAGATTCTCTCTACCCGAGGAAGATGTCTGTCTAGATTGAGTTGCTTGACCACGAACTAAAGTGGAAGTCGTAGGAGGCTCAGATCTCCCAACAGGTCCGACCACTTCAACTTCATCCGATGACCACGAAACATGGACGGAAGGGGGGCTCGCAGCTCTTTGACCCTCGGCACCGCTCATTTTCAAAGAAATGGAAAAAGTTTAACTAAAAGAAAAATCAAAACCCTTACCAGAGTGTGATCGGTGTCGGAAGAACTTGAAGAAACGAGAGAATTTTAGAATCGCTCGCGAGATGCTGAAAATGACATAAGGGAGCAACTGGCTGACCCTTCCCCTATTTATACTCGTCTGAGCATTCAATGCTCACAGTGTCCCAAGAGGCACATCGGTTAGCGGAATTCGCCAGCTTTTCTGACACCTCGCAAGAACATTCCAGAGACTCCATAAATAAATAAGGGGAGATCGGCTGGTTAAAGATCGGCAGATTAAGGCAGATGTTTAGAATTACGGATCGGCTAAGGGCTATTCAGTTAGGTATCGGATCGGATAAACACATTAGAGATCAAAAAATAACCAATGCAATAATAACAAAATGATAATTGTCAAAATAAAATTTCATTTCCAAAAGGTCAGATTACATCATTTGGGCGATCTCAAGAGATCGAATTACATTAAAGGTCAGACTACATCATTTGGGCGATCTTAAGAGATCGGATTACATTAAAGGTTAGATTACATCATTTGGGCGATCTCTAGAGATCGGCAGTACATCCTACCTAGTAAAGACCTATGTCAAAGCCTAGTCTCGTGGCTGAATCAAAAGATGTGTTTGATCAGGAAACCAGCCATCGACATCGGATAGATGTACAGCTCAGATGGGGTGACTATGACTCTCATGGTGATAGGAGAGGTCATTGTCAATGTTATCGCTCGGAACCGAGCCGCGGTCGGGACGCCCGATGTGGTGAGGAGACAAGTGAACTTCAAAGAGCACTCACCAATGTTAAGAGGGAAATTAGTAGTCTTCTCGCCCGAAATTGGTTCGCCGATTATATTGGTGGACCAGCTCGAGATCGATACGATCGATATTCTCGATCTGGGTCGGTAAATTAGTCCGGTTCTCTCACTGACATCAGAGGCGGTTATCGTGATTTTTTGATCACCGGGGTCGTAAATTTTCAGTCATTGAACAAAGTGAACAATCAAAAAAGATTAAGAACAGTTGCCATGGCCGGAATTGTTGCCGGAATGGCTAGAACAGGAAAAGTGAGAAGCGGAGAGAGGAGAAAATGAAATGCGGAAGGATGCCCCATTGAAGGCATATATATAGGGAGGGTCTGAGCATTTATTGCTAGTAGAAATCGAAGCGGACGCCTCGGTAACCGAAGGAATAAATGCTTTGACTGAAGCAGCCCGGATAGAGGAGAAGGTTCTGGAATAGGAGAGATCAAGAGAGGAGCCCGGCATGAGAGATCGGAAAAGGATCGTACTAGAAAGATCGGAAGGAATGGGAGATCGAAAAGGAAGGAGAGGACGAGACAACTTCCCATAACTGTCGTCATAATCAGAGCCGAGGTAGTTAAAGCGTTGCAGACGAGATCAAATCTCCACCGCACGCCTCATTTGCAGAATCGCCCACATTGCTGACAGGTGCCAGGACATGTCATGACAGTCCTGTACATCTCAATCTCCACCGTTGATCTTACTTGTAAGGACAAGCCCGAAGCCCTTGGATCAAAGATGAGACGACAAGACTGGCGCCTTTTATTCTCGGCCCTCGGATCTCCCCTGATAAGAAGGTTTTGAGCCGTTGGATTAGAAAGGAGAAAGGACAAATATTCTGAATAGGATCTCAGCCGTTCATTTTGATTCTCTTCAATTCTCAGATCATGTCCTTTAAAATCTAAACCTTCCATCTCCCTCAGGAAAAATCCGGACCCTTCATTGGGAGCACCCGTTCCCTATAAATACCTGCATGAAAAACTATAAAAAGGAAAAAAAAGGGGTGGTGATTATAGTGGAAAGGCTCTGAAATTTGATTCAGTCTTGTTACTCTGTTATTTTTAAGCTTCCAAAATAGAAAAACTTCAGAAACTAGTTTTCTAAAGTATTTCCATTGAAGGGGTGTTGGACACTGAAACTCTTCATTTTCAGTTTGTTCATTACTCTGCGATACCATCTCTCAGTTTTAGTTTTGTCTACATCACCTTTATATCCACCTTTTATTCTCCAAGCTCGATCTCATTCCAACCCAGTTACTGTTGCTGCATTCTAACCTGGCATTCTCTATTTTAAGGTAAGAATTAGTCCCCAGACTATTAGCTCACAGCTCTACAATAGTTGTGACTCCACAGTTAGTCCATTAGATTCAATCCCTCATAGGTAAGCGTCTAGGCCGTTGTTTTATTTAGTGCTCGCTTTTTATTTTCTTCGTTTTCATGCTCATAATTTTCGTCAAGTTTATGTTATGACAAAGAGCCCCGTGAAGGTGGTTATTCTCTTGAGTTTACCTTTTTGTTCATCAGTTCACGTTATTTATTAGTTCTTGGCTTTATCACCTTCAAATGTAGTTGTTCTGGTTACGGGTAACGTGTAGGTAGTTTGATATAATTGTTAGTAGCTGTATCTTAACACGAGAGTTTCTTTAAAATAATAAAAGTTTGGATAATAAATCGGAAGAAAAGTTATGAAGCCGAAGCACTAAACAAGCTCAGGAGATAGCTTGGTATAGCGGGGGATCAAAGTGAGACAGGATCCCAGACTAGTAAACGAAAAAGATCGAATGTCATCTATCAAAAGGTACAGGTAAGACGATCACAAAGGAGATCGGTAAAAATTCAGTCTGGTATCCCTTACTTAGTTATAAGGTATTAATGAGTTAAGAGAAGCCTTATTCGGGTTCCTAGCATTTTCCGATGCCAGAATCCTTAGTCTAAGGTTGTTTGATATTCGATCGTAATTAAATTCTAAGAGGTCGGGGGAGGGTTCTTACCCGATCCTCATTCAAACGAAAGCAGGAGATCGGAGGAGAGTTCTTATCCGAGATCCTTTATTAAAACTCTAAAATTACAAACTTAAAGAGATAGGAGGGGAGTTCTTATCCGATTCTCAAATCAGAATTTTAATAAATACTTAAAGAGATCGGAGGAGATTTCTTATCCGATTCTCAAATCAAATTTCAATAAATATGTGGAGATCGGAGGAGAGTTCTTATCCAAGATCCTTCATGCTTAATTTTAAATTAAAATTTAAAGAGATCGGAGGAGAGTTCTTATCCGATTCTCAAATCAAATTTTAATAAATATGCGAGGATCGGAGGAGAGTTCTTATCCGAGTTTCCTCACTCAAACTTTAAATAGATCACCCCTAGAGATCGGGAGAGGTTTTTACCCAGATCCTCTCAAATCCAAACTAAAATGGCACAATACGCAAAGTAACCCCCTAAACAAAAAACCGCTACGCGACACCAACTCACTAAGGGTCGTCTCATTTACTTATGTATCTGGGTAATCCGAAACAGTGAAAAATCAAATATTCCCTTTTTACCAGAGGGATTGACATCATCATTCTAACCCCCCTAATTCTCGATTTTTAACTTGTAAAGAGCATAATGTTAAATCTGCTTACTCTCATGGAGGGACGAGGTGGGGTGCCTAACACCTTCCCCGCCCGTATATGGATCCCAAACCTAGAATCTCTATTTTCGAAGTGGTTTCTTTTAATTTATTTTCGCAAATGGTTTTCTTTAATTTCCCTCAAAATTAAAGTGGCGACTCCTCACTCTTTCCCACTTCGGTGAGTGTTCGTCCAGGCGACCGCAAAATACATTGCGACACTGATTGTGCTTTGGCTCTAGAGACGGGACTTCATCTATTAGGGTATGGAGGAAGAGACACCTTAAGGGTATAAGTGCTAAAACCATTCTAGGGCTTCCCCCTTTGAGCTTTGGCTCTTCTACTACTGTTATGTCTTCCTGATCTCTGGATTTTTATTCCATGGCTTGAGTGCTTGTTGTTGTGTTAAATCTTAGTTTGGCTGCTATAGAACCTAGGGTTAGGGGTGGACACTATTTAGTTTGAATCGAATAAATAGAATCAAACCACTTTAATTCGGTAATTCGGTTCAGTTTTTAAGATAATTTGGTTTGATTCGATTTTACATTTTAAAAATTTTGGTTATTTTCGTATGGTTCAAATTTTCTAGAGAAAAAATCAATTGAATTGAATCGAACTGAATTGCTTTTATTAATTTTTAAATTGATTTATTTTTATAATGAATTTATGAATTATATGTAATTATATATATATATATATATATATATATTTAATTTCATTGATTAATGGTTATTAAGTTCAAACCAAGGTTAAAATCAGATCAAATAACTTAAAAATCAAGTCTAAATTAAAAAACAAATCAAAACTAAAAAACTGATCAGTTTGAACCAAACCGAACCAAAATAGAGTGACTCAGTTCGATTCAGCTTTTCATTATTTCGGTTCAATTTGATTTTTAAAATATAATAATTTGATTAATTCAGTTTTAATAATTTAATTCTGTTCAGTTAGGTTCAATTCAGCTTGAACCAAATACTTAGCCTACCTGAGGTGCTATGTTTTTAGTTGATAATGCCATGCACAGACTCAAGTTTGATCTTCAGCATGTTGTGTCTCCCTCCACGGACTGTTTCGGACGAAGCTATGGCAAAGGCATGGTGGCAGTGTAGATCCAAGAGCTGCTAAGGGTTGCAGGACTAATAAAAAACTATCTTAGCTAGGGCTTGACTTTTTGGGCTAGGTTTGTTTTGTTGGGTTGGGTTTGTTTAGTTGGGTTGGTTTAATTAAACTGGTTTTTGATTTTTGTCAGCCATGGGGTCTTCAGTTTTCAAATCCTTTATTGTTGTATTGGGCTATTTAAGGGCACTGGTCTTCGATTCTTTTGATAAAAAAAAAAAGAGGATAGACGTCACTAAAAGATAATCATTTATTTAAAACTATGTTTATTGAACTTAACAATGGGTTTTATAAGGTGATTAAATTTCAATTTCTAATGAGAATCATAATTATATGATCATTTAGTGTACCCCAATATTTATTTTTAGGTGAAAATTTTATCAACTTGCTTTGAGTATTGGCAGATGAAACACAGAGATAAGGGGACAAAAACAACATTGCTTGGATTATAGCATCATTTACTTCTCTAAAATAAAATCTTGCAGGTTCTCCGTATGACCTAAGGAAAATCTAGAGAAGTCCAATTTGGGGAAAGACCGGGAATGAACTCCTAGCTATATATGAACCACTGTAGCTTCATTAAATTTGTCACTGCTACATAATCTTCAATCTTTAACATATCTCATAATTGGACTCTAGTACCATTTACTTCTCTAAATCATTTAGCACTGTGTTTTCGATTACATAAAATTTCTATTATTTAACATATCTCATAATTATTCTTTACATTCAAAAATTTAAAAATTATTATTTATTAGAATAATTTCATTGAGTACAAAATAAGAGAATAAACTATTTCACTAAATTTAATTTCAAATTAATATTTTTTAATATAATATATTTAAAAAATTAAATAATAATAATAAGGATATTCTTGATAATATTAATAATTTTATTTATTAAAATAATTTCGTTGAGTAAAAATAAGAGAATAAACTGTTTCACAAAATTTGATTTCAAATTAATATTTTTTAATATAATATATTAAAAAAATTAAATAGTAATAATAAGGATATTCTTGATAATATTAATTATAGTGATCTTTGAGGTTATAAATTTAACTTTAAAATAGAGAACAATAAAAAAAGAAATTTACAATTTTAAAGAAAAATTTTGGGTTTGCTAGAAAAATAATTCTTCCAATTATGGGAAGCTATGATTTGTTGAGTTCATCTCAATCACAATCACCAAATTTTCTATATTTAAAAAATAATATATATATATATATATATATAATAATTAAAAAAAAAATAATTCAACGAGGGCAAAAAACAGAGACATTCTCTCTCAAGGACAGAGTCTCTAAACCAAATCTACACTATTCATATATCCCTCTTTGTCGAATATGGAAACTCCGCTTCTTAATGGAAGATTGCCAGTTTATACGGAGGAAAGGAGATAATGATTAGGAGACTATACACTTCTTTTTTATTCCAATATATAAAAGATAACAATACAATAAAACTAGTGATTTTTTAAGATGTTGTAACAATTAATGATATAAAAACATGGTGTAAGATGCATGCTATCATGTCGTACATTTAACTACGTCGTACATTTAAAGCATTTTAAAAAAATATATTTAATATAAGTTTAAATTCATATAAGAACAAGTTTAATTATTATTAGATTAAATATTTATATTGAAATATATACAAAATTAATTAAAGTGTATATATATAATATATAAATCTATATATAAAAATTCAATCTAACGATAAATATAATTATCTTTATATGAGTTTGTACTTTTCAAAAAAAAAACTATTAATTAATAAAGTGGGGAAGAAAATTTTGAAAAGAGACCACTAATTGCTGCATTGCTTAGGATTATAATGGGTTTGCAGGGCCCAAACATATCAGTAATTGATTAATTATTAACGAAAATGAAATCTAAAAATAAATAAATAAATAAATACCATCCCTACATTTTATGGATTGTTGAAGAACAAAACTACAATCTAATTTGGTAGGCAGCAGTTTTCTATTTCTTAGGCATTCTATAACCACCAATAACACAAGTATGATCTCGCTCAAATGGCGCAAGAGTAACATGTTCGGAAGGCTTGAACTGCTCCTGTGTCATCTTCTTTACTTCACTTTCGACTCCTACCTCCGCAGGAACAGTGGAGTCGATGCAATTTGCCTGTTATATAAGCCATTTATATCAATATATATGTTTAAATAAAAAGAAAACAAAATCATTGTTGTGCAATTAAGTGGTGAATATTCAAGAAACTAACCTTTATTGAAATAACAAAATGGCCGCCAGCCTTCAGAAAGTATGAAGCATATAGTGCTAAAATCCTTGCCTGTATAGGTAATTCAAGAAACATAGATACAACTTAGAAACAAAATACAAAAGAAATCTAAAAACAAAATCATTGTGACCTTGTTGAGTTTGCTCTTATATTCAGGAAAGATGCTGATATGAAAAAGCTGAAGGTAAAAAAAAAAGAAAAAAAATCCCTGTTGACCGAAGACTTCTTATTTATGGTAGCATTCTTCTAATTCCACATTTTATCCTTAACTCAAAGCCAGGATTAGTAAGGCAATTATATATATATAAATGAAGGCACATAGCCAAACCACATAACCTATCTTTACCCTTGAGTTTACCAACTCTAGGAATAGCAATACGAGGTACATGTAAAGCTATAGAATAACAATAAGAGAACTAGCAGAAAGAACAGCAACAACTAAAAAGGGAAGGTGCATCCTTATAACTTTCAGACACATTCCCTAAATGACAAGCCAAGTTGTTATGATAGTTTTGATATAGCTCACCCATAAAACTGAGTCAAATGGTTAAAATGGCAGATAGTCAAATACCCAAGTTGCCTACATGACTAGATCAAGGTGTCAAGACAGTTATCAAAAGGTCAAATCAGTCAAAGATGCTCAGACTAAAAGGGCCGAACATCATATAACTTGGTTATTCAGTCAAGCAATAACCATCCAAACAATGGAAAGATCTTATGTGATGCCCCTCACCCGTCTACAGTGTAGCCGAGCGAGGAGTGTCACATTCAGTGCCGGAGCACCCTATCTTGTCTTCTCATATTCATTGTAAATTTTTCATATCATTTAAAAACAGGTATTTCATATGTGGAATTTTTTTTATAACAATTTATTTCTGTGGATACTCGGGCAGAGCCTCCTCTGTTTAATTGGCATATGGCGGGTTCCACTAGTTACCTGTTAACAACAATTTCATATCTCTACATGTCATATCATGTCATTTCTGTTCATACAATTTCAAGTTCATTCATTCATCTAGAAATTTATATGCAAAAATTCATAACTTTATTTATAATCCAAAATATGTAATTACAATTTTTATTTACATCACAAACTAGTAATTCCATCATGATTATACACAATGAACCAAAATACTAGTCTATACATAGGCCCTACCAAAATACAAAAGACTGGTGATGGGTGTCGAATCCACCAGAAATTAAATTAACTGAAATTACCAGTTGTGAAATATTTTCTGCAATAAGCGGTAAGTCCAAGTCGAACCCTAGAGACTTAATTATTAAATTTCGTGCACTTGTGTAATGGGAAAAAAAACAAAGGTTAGGGGGGGGGGGGTGATACATGCATTTTGCATAGTCATTTAGGTTTAATTTCATGGCCATTTTATTTGATTATCAGTCACTTTTAGCTAATTTAATTAGTTATTTAGATAGTTTTTCATGATTGCCAATTTTTGGATTAATTTGTAATTTTACTTTGTTTTGTAGGAAAAATGGTGTTTTTGAGGGACTAAAAAAAGAAATTTTGCCAATGAGGAGTGATTTCTACAGCCAAAGATGTCAAAAACAAGTTTCAAAGTTAAAGTATGCATTGGCCAAATTAAGCATAACTTGCCGTATAACTTGTGCAGTTCTGCACAGGGAGAAGAAGTAATTTTTCCATTCCTACCGAAATCTGCATAAGTCACTGCATGACTTATGCAGACTTACTCCTTGTTTATGCAGCTTCACACAGAAGGCCCAAAAACCTGCCGAAAACTGCATAAGGGACAACATAACTTATGCAGACCACTTATGCAGTTTTATAGAGTCTTCATAATGAGCTGGCAGAAGATTCTCACATGAAAACTACACCTCAAACACACCATTTTAGGGCTATTTGTCAGGAAAAGATATAAATAGGCCCTTATCTCATTTTAGAAAGGGGGAGGAGACATAAAAGGAAGCAGCAGCAGGGGAAGAGTCAGAAAATAGAGAGCAAAATGTCACCTCTCCATTTCTAGACCAGATTTAGAGTTTTCTTCCTTTCTTGCATATTTCCTACCTTTCTTGTAGTGGGTTTCTTAGTTCTTAGCTTAGATTAAAGATTTATTTCCATATTAACTCAGAATTTCTTGTAAATATTATGGATAGTGAGTAGTTTTCATTAGATTCTGGAGTTGGGATGTAATATTTGAGATATTTTGTGGATTTTGATTGGGTAATCCATATTTTGTGGTTTTAATGAGTTTTATTCATTTCTTGTGTCCTCAATGACATGCTTAGTGTAGGATCCCATTAAGTGTTGTTCTTAATCCATGGTTGAAGCACCAAAAGGAGAAAACCTTGTGATAGATAATCAAGAAATTGGACTTAATTAACTTAGATCTAGAAATAGACTAAGGATTAAGAGGATTTATAGATTAATTAAGAAACTTAATGGGTCTTGATTAATTTTAACTCCACGAAAGTAGGATTAGATTGATTAAGGCACTCTTTGTCCCACTAGAATGGGTATTCAAAGGATTTAAGAATTAATCTCCTTAAAACCCGTAAGTTCCATAAGATTGGATAACCAAATTAAAAATCCCAAAATAGCTTGAATATGAACTCCTGAACTCCGGAATCACCCTTTTTATCATTGTTAATTTCTAATTAAATTTAATTACTTGCCATTTTAAATCTTGCCATATTTCAATTTGCTTATTTTAATTTGATGCAAATTTAGTTAAATCATTACATTGTCGAATAGATTATTAATTTTACACATATAGATTTCACACTTCAATATCTATCAATTTATTGCTTTAATTTCAAAAATAGTTCAAATTAGTCAATTTGCATATAAAAAATTCGATCATTAACACAACTTCTCGTGGGAACGATATTTTTTCTATATTACTTGTACGACCCGTGCACTTGCGATTGGGCCACATCAAGTTTTTAGCGCCGTTGCCAGGGAATTGTTTGTTTAAGATTGAATTCTTGATTATTTTAGTTGTTTATAGTTTTATCTTTGTTATCTTTTCATTTTGAGTTTGTTTGTTCTTTTTTTTTTAGGTACTCTTAATCTTTTATGAGAAGAGCTAGAAGCACAAGTGACACATCCTTATTGTTTAATCCTGAAATTGAGAAATTTTGTAGAGCCAATAAGAAAGAAATCAAAAAAAGGAAAGAATTCTTGAAAGCAACTGAAATTGAAGCAGAAATGGCTGATGAAAGAATTAGAATTGGTGGTTGTAATGTTGGAAATGATCGAAACAATGAAAATGCAGCCCAAGGTGAAGAGGTTGTAAATGCTAATGTGACTAGGGAAAGTATGATGTATCATGCATTTCTTCATTTTGATGACTTGAGAGAGAGTATAGCAAGACCAAGAATTGATGCAAATAGTTACAAGATGGATTTTGGGGTCCTTCAAATGATTCAAAATTCTCAATTTGAGGGACATCCTTCTGAAAATCCACACACACATCTAAAGAAGTTTGCTACGATTTGTGATATGCAAAAACAACCTGGAGTATCTGATGATGCAGCAAGATTGAAGCTATTCCCATTCTCTTTGAAGGATAGAGCATTGGATTGGCTTAATTCTTTACCTCATAACTCTATTACAAATTGGGAGCAACTCACTGATGCGTTTCTTGCACAATATTTTTCACCTGGAAAAACTCAAGAATTGCGGAATCAAATGACAGCTTTCAGACCAAGAGAAGATGAAACTCTCTATGAATTATGGATGAGATGGAAGGAATTAGAGAGACAATGTCCACATCATGCCATTCCAAAATGGATGATAAATCAGAATTTTTACACCAATGTTACTCTTGTAATTAGAGGGATTATTGATGCTCAAACAGGAGGAGAATTTATTATAAAGCATGAAGATGAAGCTTATGAGCTATTGGAGAAAATTGCAAAGAATACTCATCTTTGGAGTAGTCCAAGAGGACCAGCTCCAACTCAAAAGAGGCAAGCTGCTGGAATGTATGACCTTGATCCATTCAACATAATTAATGCAAAGTTTGATGCACTTACAAATGTTTTGGCTAAGAAGATGGAAGATTTAAGTATGTTGGTTAGTTCATCATCATCATCTGGAAGTTCACAATAAGTTGCTTATGCAGAAGGAACTACCAGCTATGGAGTAGACTATGGAGAGCAAGCTGCATATGTTGGTAATTATGGAAACAAACAAATGGGGAATCCTTACTCTCAAACTTATAATCCAACTTGGAGGAATCATCCCAACTTTTCATGGGGAAATTAGCAAAATCAAGTCCCAAATCAGAATCTTCAACCACAACAGCAACAAGGAATTCCATATCAGCAAAATAGGCAACCATTGCCAAATTTTCAGCAGAGAAATATGAATCCTCCACCAAAACAGCAAGAACAAAGTTCCACCACAGAAGCTTTATTACAATAGATTCTTGCTAACCAAACTAAGCATGATGAAGAGATGAGAGAGATGAAAACAAGGCTAGAATAGATGCAAACACATAACAGAATGTTAGAGAATCAGATTGCACAACAAACATCTTCCTCAGGTACCAAGTCTTTTGGAAAACTTTCAAGTCAACCGGAAAACCCAAGAGAGCATTGTCAAGCTATTACTTTAAGAAGTGGGAAGGTTGTAAATAATGAGAAGAGTGAAAAAAATGAGAAAAGTGAAAAAAGTGAGAAGAGAGAAAATGAGAAAGAAATTGATGAGAGTGAAAAATAAGAAAGTGAAAAAGAAAGTGCAGAAAAAGGTAAAGAGAAAATTGAAGAGAAGGAAGAGAAGTATATACCTCCAGAGCCTTACAAACCACAACTTCCCTTTCCACAAAGATTTCAAAAAGCCAAGCTTGATAAGCAATTTGGGAAGTTCTTAGAGATTTTGAAGAAGCTATACATAAATGTGCCTTTTATTGATCTCTTTCACGAATGCCCTCTTATGAAAAATTTTTAAAAGAAATTCTCTCAAACAAGTGGAAACTTGAAGACCATGAAACTGTAGCTTTGACAGAAGAATGTAGTGCCATACTCTAGAAGAAACTTCCTCCTAAGCTTAAAGACCCTGAAAGTTTTTCAATTCCATGCCACATTGGGGAATCATGTTCTACAAAAGCTTTATATGATTTAGGGGCTAGTGTTAGCCTTATGCCCCTCTCCATTTATAAGAAGCTCAATATGGGAGATCTTAAGCCAACCCACATTTCTCTTTAGTTAGCTGACAGATCAATTAAATATCTTGAAGGGATTTTGGAGAATGTGCCTCTGAGGGTTGGAAAGTTCTATATACCTGTTGACTTTGTCATCTTGGACATGGAAGAGGATTCTAATATCCCAATTATCTTGGGAAGGCCCTTTCTAGCTACAACAGGAGCATTGATTGATGTTAAGGGAGAAAAATTGACTCTTAGAGTTGGTGAAGATCAATTGGTTTTCAATATTAATAACACCATGAAGAAGCATCATTCTGAAGCTGATACTTGTTTGAGAATTGATATCATTGATGAGCTGGTTGAAGAACACTTTAGAAAGAGACATTCGGAAGATCCACTTGAAAATTGCTTGGTTCATGGAGGAAGCATAGACTATGACAACCCTCATGTGGCTGTATATGCTCAACATTTAGAGGGTAGTCCACCATTCATTTCTACTTTAGTTTTTCAACTCACACAAAAGGACAAAGTCGAATCTAAGCAACCATCATTCAAGGAAGAAGATGCACCTAAGGTAGAACTTAAGCAACTTCCTTCTCAGCTCAGGTATGAATTTCTTGGCCCCAATAACACTTATCTAGTAATTGTAAATGCAAACTTGAGCACTTTAGAGGTTGATAAGCTGTTAAAAGTGCTGAGGCAATTTAGGAAAGTTTTAGGATACACCATAGATGACATTAAGGGAATAAGTCCACACTTTTGCATGCACATAATTATTTTGGAAGAAAATTGTAAGCCATCTATAGAACATCAAAGGAGGTTGAACTCAAATATGAAAGAAGTTGTTAAAAAGGAAATTTTGAAGTTGCTTGATGCAGGGATCATATATCCTATCTCAGACAGTACTTGGGTGAGTCCAGTACATGTTGTCCCTAAAAAAGGTGGAATGACAGTGGTCAAAAATGAAAATAACGAATTAATTCCCACCAGAACAGTAACTAGTTGGCAAATGTGCATAGATTACAAAAAATTAAATATTGCCACTAGAAAATATCATTTTCCACTTCCCTTTATTGATTAAATGTTAGAAAGACTGGCTAGGCATTCTTATTTTTGCTATTTAGATGGGTATTCAGGATTTTTCCAAATCCCTATCCATTCAAATGATCAAGAGAAAACCACTTTTACTTGTCCATATGGAACTTTTGCTTACAGGAGGATGCCATTTGAGTTGTGTAATGCACCAGCCACTTTTCAAAGGTGCATGATGGCAATCTTCTCAGATTTCATTGAAGATATAATGGAGGTTTTAATGGATGACTTTTCTAGTTATGGATCTTCATTTGATATATGCTTGGCTAACCTTTCTAAAGTTTTACAGCGATGTGCAGATACTGACCTTGTGTTAAACTGGGAAAAGTGTCATTTCATGGTTCAGGAAGGGATAGTGCTTGGACATTTGGTGTCTAACAGAGGAATAGAGGTTGATAAAGCCAAGGTTGAAGTGATAGAGAAGATGGCTCCTCCTACCAATGTCAAAGGAATTCGAAGTTTTTTAGGGCATGCCGGGTTCTACAGACGCTTTATCAAGGATTTTTCTAAAATAGCCAAACCTTTGTCTAATTTGTTAAGTCATGAAATACCATTTGTATTTGACCAAGAGTGTTTGGATGCCTTTTGTAAGTTGAAGCAAGCTCTTATCACTGCACCAATCATGCAACCGCCTGATTAGAGCCTACCTTTTGAAATTATGTGTGATGCTAGCAACTATGCTATTGGAGCTGTTCTTGGTCAAAGAAAGGACAGAAGGGCTTATGTTATTTATTATGCTAGTAGAACACTTGTGACACCCCTTACCCATCTACAGTGTAGCCAAGCAAGATATGTCACATAGTGTGCCGGAGCACCATATCTTATTTCATTACAATTTACTCATTCTTAATTATTTATTTATTCATTTATTTGTCACTAAGTGAAATTTATGTCATTTAATTTATTTATTGAAATTATGAATTAATTTAAGGTTCCGAAAATTTTACAAAAAACCCGGCAGAGTGCCGACTAAAAATGGAGAAAACAGTTTTTCGGAACCTATGGAAAAAAAAAAAAACACTTCCAATAAGTTTTCAATCATTCCCAAACTCCATTTGTATCACATCAATTTACAACAATTGTGACACCCCTTACCCGTCTACAGTGTAGCTGAGCAAGTTATGCTACTCTGTGTGTCAGAACACCAATTCATGTTTCAATTTCAATTAATCTCTTTTAATTCATTTATCTATAATTTTTGATAAATCTAAATTTTTTCTCAAATTTTATAGAAAATCCGGTAGAGTGCCGGCTATAAATTGGAAAAACAGTTCTTTTGAACCTGTTAAAAACACTCCCAATAATATCATCACCTTATTCTCAATCAACCTCCAATATATTCTCAACAATTTCTCAATTCACTTCAGTATCTCAAAATTGAATTAAATTCAAACCACAGTCAACTCAATAAAAAAAAATGCTCAATTTATTACTGAACATGTTTCATAGATATTTACATCAAAAGCCTAATTACATGAATTTATAATATACATTACAGAAGGTTACAAAATACAAAATATCAAAATATCAAATGTGGCCTAATGTCCTACCAAATGCACTGCAATGTGAGGTGACTCTGAACTCTGAGTGCAGATATGAAGGCTCACCCTGTATGAGGCCTGCTGGACTCCCCAGCTATGTCTCCAGTACCTGCGCGTGGCAAAAGCGACGCGCTAAGCAATTCTGCTTAGTGGTGACAATATAAAATAAAATAAAATAAAACATGTGTGCAAAATGTATATTTACATTTTTTTGGGTGGACTAAAATTCAAATATTTATTGCAATATTATTCGATTAAAGTTTGGTAAGATTTATTAATACTGCCCGAGTAACCTACACTAGTTGACTGGACTGGATAAACGGATAAACTGGTACTGGGTACTAAGTACCTCGGACCATCACACCATCGGTCACATTGTGTCTCCCGGTGTGCAACAGAACAGCTAATAAGCTGTGATAATTATCGGGGATTAAACCCGAGTATAATAACTCAATATCATAGCCAAAGGCTATTATGTCACAAAATGGCATGGAAAGCCATGAAATACAGAATGGCATGAAGCAATATGCAGTACTACTAACAGAACCCTATTGGCATGCGAACCTATCCAAACCAATCACATTAGGCCTACTAGGGCATTTAACACTTTTAATTTGTGTAATTCTTTGAAATTGAAATTTTTATGACTACTATTCATTTCATTAGTCAACCAAAATGTTGACTTTTGCATTGACAATAGGAAAATTAGTTTAAATATGATCAGCATACCACATTTTGCATTTTAAACTTGTTGGTATTGGTTACCAATACCATCTCTAAGCTTAATATGAATTGGACAGAATTTTCAGTTTTCAAGCCTTAGGTTTACTGTTCCATTAGTTACTGTTGCAGTGGGAATTTGGAAAAATGGTAAACATGAAAGTTGTTCCTTATTTTGTCTAGTTGAATTTCTTTTTTTGAATCACTCCATTTGGAGTTGTGTAGCTCAAGTTATGACCTAAAAACCATAACTGGCAGGATTGGGCAGATTCCAAAAATTTGGGCAAAACTGGTTCTGCCAGATTTGGTAACATAAGTTTGGTTGGCAATTTGACTAGGTTATGGTCATAATTTGGGTCACGTTTCTTCATGAAAGTTGTTGGTCTATATGTCACCTTATTGCTGGTAAAATTTCAGGTCAATTGGACCTTTCTACATTGAGTTATGGCCAAATGACCAAATACTGTTCATTTGGTCATTTTGCCCAGGCAGATTGCAGGTCACCCGAATTAGGGCAAACTTTTGGTCAAGTTGGTTTGGTTTTCTGGGCATGGTTTCTTCATCAAAGTTGTGCCATTATGTGTCTAGTTTCATGTACAATTGGCCAAACACCAATTGAACCTCTACAATTCAAGTTATGGCTGTCCAAACAGGCTGGACTCACAGCCATACCTGCAGGTCACACAAGGCAGCCACACCAACCTCAAATCCCAAAACCCAATTCACTTCATTTTTGATTCAAACCAAACCAAATGGTCACTAATTGACCCTTAAAACCTACTTCCATCATCGCATGATCAACATCTCAATTTTGGGTCCAAACCCTAGCTCTACCATTTCAATTTTTCAAACACATACAATAAGTGGATCAATTCATACTCCTAATGATGCATATACAAGTTTAAAGAATTAATTGTCACTAACCTCTTAGGGAGCTAATCCAAGGCTTGCAATAACTCTTTCTTTTTAATTCTTCTTGCTCCCAAAAGCTTCACTAGGATGTAAGGACAAATTTTTATGTTGCTAGGTTAGGGTTTTGTTGGGTAAAACTTAGAGAAATCAAGCTTTGAAAGCTTGCTCAAGGTTGGCAATGGTGGGTGGGGTGACGCCAAGAAGAAGAAAGGAGAAGGTATTCTGATTTTTTTTTTCATTTTCTGCCCATTTAGCCTCTTTTAAATAAGATTATGCCATGTGTCAAGTTTTGATTGGTTGGGAGAATTTTAATGACATCATTATGATGTCATAATGCCATTTTCTTTCATTTTCTCTCCATTTCTTGTCTATTTAATTTCAATTAAATTTTTAACAACATTTATTCATATTTTATATTATATAAATTATTTATTTAACTGGACAAGTTGGTCAAAAATCATCTCTGAAGACGAAATGACCAAAATGCCCTCCGTTTGGCTTAACGGGCCAAAATTGTTTGTACCGATTGAAAAATTTTTCTAAGTATTTTCTTGGCATTCTAATGCCATAATAACCTCAATAATCCTTCTCTGGAGTCCCAAAAATTGTTTTATAATTTTTCCCCCTGGGTCTAGGGTTGCTAATGGCCTTCACCGTCACTTCCCCTTCGGGTTACTCATCCCTGGTGTTTCGGCTCGTTTAACCTTAGTGTATTTGGTTGCTAAAATTTTTCCTTGGCTTTTTTGAGCATTTTTTTTTTTAGTTTCATTATAACTCCTCACTCTAGTCTATTTATGATTTCAAACATTCTAGCTGCCCGGATCGATATTGTCACCGAAACAGTAGACTGTACGAACTAGCTAAAGTGAGGATGTTACAACAATTTCTTAATAATTCCTCCATTTGTCGTTCATTCATTTCACATCATCATCATGCTCAAATCATAAATAAATTCTCACATGGTATTTATAATTACAAAGTTACAAATACTTACATTAATACAAAACTATATTACATTTGTTTCAAATACACATGATAAAATAAGAGTTTAATTACAAAACTTACAAAAATCACAAAATACAAAATAGGACCTAGTGTCCTACCAATGCACCATAGCCTGTGAGGTGACACGGATACTATGCAGAACTGTGAATGGCCTTACCTAGTCTGTGGTCTACTGGGCTCTCTGTCCAAATCTTCAGTACCTACGCGTTGCAAAAGCGACGCACTAAGCATAAAGCTTAGTGGTGCTAATAATGCAAGAAAATATAATATGCAAAATAAAAATAATAATTTCCTAGTTATTGTGTTCATAAGAAATGAATAATTACTAACTTATTGTTTAGTCGAAGGATAATTACATTTTATGATATTAACTTCTTCATGCATTTTGTTAATTATTTTCTTGATGATTTTAAGCTTCTTTATTTTATTGTAATCATTCTTGATCTTTATCTTGGTTTTTAATTTCCTTATTTTCATTAATAATTAATTTAATTACAATTATACTTTTCTATGCCCAAGTAACCTATACAAATTGACCAGACTGGATAAACGGGTAAACTAGCATTGGGTACCAGGTACCTCGGGCCGTCACACCATCGGTCACAATGTGTCTTCCGGTGTGCAAACAAAATGGCTAATAAGCCATAAAAACAATAAGGCATAAAGCCAAGTATAACATCATAATCAGTATAGCCATAAGCTATCATTACAGAATGGCAATGAAGCCATACATCATATGCAGTACTGCTATCAAAATCCTATTGGCATGCCAACCTATCCAAACCAATCACATTAGGCCTACTAGGGCATATTACAAAGTCATTTATTGAATATTTGTATTTTACATGTAGGGTTACTATTCATTTCATTAGTCAACTAAAATGTTGACTTTTTCATAGATAATAGGTATATTAGTTCAAATATCACTAACATACTACATTTTGCATTCTAAAGTTGTTGGCATTGGTTGCCAATTTCATATCAAAGCTTAGTGTTAGTTATTCACAATTTTCAGATTTCAAGCATTAAGTTTACTGTTCTATTGGTCATTTGTACAGTAGGAATTTGGAAAAATTATCTTCATGAAAGTTGTTTCTTATTGTGTCTAGTTACATTTCTTTTTTTGAATCACTCAATTTGGAGTTTTTTTAGCTCAAGTTATGGCCTAAATACCATAACTGGCCGGATTGCAATTTTCCAGATTTTTCTGGGTAGAACCAATTCTGCAGGTTTTGTTGACTGACTGCAAGTCAGTTTTTGAACATGTTATGATCAAACTTTGGGTTTGGTTTCTTCATGAAAGTTGTAGGTCTATGTCTCAGCTTTCTGTAGGTAAAATTTTAGGTCAATTGGACCTTTCTACACTGAGTTATGACCAAATAAATGAACACTATTCATTTGGTTATTTTGCCCAGGTAGAATGCAAGTCACTCGGATTAAGGCAATTTTAAGGTCAACTTAGTTTGGTTTTATGAGCAGGGTTTCTTCACCATAGTTGTGCAATTATGTGTCTAGTTTCATTTCCAATTGGCCTTGCACCAATTGAACCTATACAACTCCATTTATAATTGCCCAAACCTACTGGACTCATACTCAGTCATGCAGGTCACCAAGGGCAGCATGCCTAAACTCAACTCTAACATCCTTACTCACTTCAATTCCTACTCACACACATTCAAATGGTCACTAATTGACCATTACAATGTTAACATACCATTACATGAGCAAACCCTAATGTTGTTCAAGTGTCCACATTTTCAAGATTCATTCATGCATCACACTTGCATTTCACTTACTCTTACTTGATCAAGCACTCATCTCATGCTATGGGCAGCTCCTAACTACTTTGTTTCAAGTAATTTCATCAAACCCTAACCACCCCTAAGCTGCCAAAATTTTAGGGATGCACACACACAAATTTTTATTTTGTTTTCTTACACTTCCCACTTATTTCAAGGTATTAAACATGGCTTAAGTAAAAGAAATAAAAGATTGGACACTAACCTCTTTTGCTCACTCTTCCAAGTCTCCAAAACTTCCTTCTTTCTTCTTTTTTTGGCTGGCTAGAGGATGTTCAAGTTGCAAGATCAATTTTTTATGAAGCAAGGTTATGGTTTTAAGGTGAGATGAGGTGGGATTTGGGAGCTTACTCAAGCTTCCATGGAGATTGGGTTGGAGTAAGGTTTACGGCTGGTCTGGTTTTGGGGAAGAAACAGATTGCTTTTTGTTTATTTTTACCTCATTTTGCCTCTTTTTAATCGGTTTTTAATAGCTTGTTCAATTGTGATTGGTGGGAGCACTTTTAATGACATCAAATGATGTCATAATTCCCTATTTTTTTCATTTTTCTTTCCTTTTCTTTTCTACTCATTTTCAATTTAATTTTTAGCAATATTTATTCACATTTTATGTCATAATAATTATTTACTTAACTGGACAAGTCGGCTAAAAATCATATCTGAAGACGAAATGACTAAAATGCCTTCCGTTTGGCTTAACAGACTAAAATTATCTGTACCGATTGAAAAAATTTTCTAAGCATTTTCTTGGCATTCTAATGCCATAGAAACCTCAATGACTCTTCCCTGGAGTCCCAAAAATTATTTTATGAATTTTCTCCCGAGTTTAGGGCTTCTAGTTGTGAGGACCGCAACTTCCCACTGGGTTACCCATCGCTAGGGCACCGGCTCATTTAACTTGGTTGTATTTTATTTCTAAAATTTTTTCTAAATTTTTCTTATTAATATTTAAGTTAATTATGGTTCCTCACTTTTGTTTAAATATTTTTCTAGACGTTCTAACTGTCCGGACCAACACCGGTCACTAGAACAGTAGAATGTACGGAATTGCTACAGTGGGAATGTTACAACACTGGATGAGGCTCAAACAAATTATGCAACGACTGAAAAGGAATTCTTAGCGATTGTCTTTGCATTGGAAAAATTTAGACCTTATATTATTGACTCAAAGGTGGTTGTATTTTTAGATCATGCTGCTATTAGGTATTTACTCCATAAAAAGGAGGTTAAACCTAGGCTCATTAGGTGGATTCTGATGCTTTAAGAGTTTGATTTGGAAATTAGAGATAAGAAGGGAGCTAAAAATGCAGTTGCGGATAATCTTAGTAGGTTGAAATTGGATAATGAAGAAATGGATGCAGTCCCTATTGATGAGTTTTTCTTAGATGAACAACTTTTCTCTCTTGTTGCTAAACTACCTTGGTATGTAGACTTGGTAAATTATCTATCTTGTGGAGTTTTACCTCTAGGAATGACATGACAACAAAAGAAAAAGTTTTTGCATAGAGGCAAAATTTTATAGATGGGATGATCCTTTACTCTTTAGGAGATGTTGTGATGGTTTAATAAGAAGATGTATTCCTGATGAGGAGATAGAGAGTGTTATGCATCATTGCCATGCTTCTGATTATGGAGGACACTTTAGAATCTCTAAAATAACTAGTAAAATTCTGCAGGATGGTTTCTTTTAGCCAAACCTTTTGAAGGATGTGAGGAAATTTATGTTAGAATGTGATAAATGTCAAAGGAGTGGAAATCTGTCAAAAAGAGATGAAATGCCCCTAAATGATATTCTTGAGGTGGAATTATTCGATGTATCGGGAATAAATTTTATGGGCCCATTTCCTCCTTCATATGGTAATAAATACATTCTAGTTGGAGTAGACTATGTGTCAAAGTGGGTAGAAGCTATTGCAACTCCAACTAATGATGCTAAGGTGGTAGTGAAATTCTTGAAGAAATTTGTCTTAAGTAGATTTGGAGCTCCAAGGGCTGTAATTAGTGATGTGGGTTCACATTTTTGTAATAAGCAATTTGAGAGCTTAATGAGGAAGTATGGTGTAGTGCACAAGATAGCTACCCCATACCATCCTCAAACTTCAGGACAAGTTGAAATTTCTAACAGAGAACTCAAACATATCTTAGAGAAAACAGTGAGCAATTCTCGGAAAGATTGGTCTGCCAAACTAGATGATGCTTTATGGGCATATAGGACTACTTACAAAACCCCTATAGGAACTACTCCCTTTAGGTTGGTGTATGGTAAGTCTTATCATTTACCTGTGGAGCTAGAGCATAGAGCATATTGAGCCATTCAGACCTTAAATTTTGATCTCAAGCAAGCTGGTGAGAAGAAACTATTGCAACTTAACGAGCTTGAAGAATTGAGGATGGATGCCTATGAAAGTGCCCGTATTTATAAAGAAAGAACTAAAGTTTGGCATGATAAGCATCTTAGGAAAAAGGAATTTAAAGAAGGTGATTCAGTTTTGTTGTTCAACTCAAGATTGAAATTATTCCCAGGAAAACTTAAATCAAGGTGGACTGGTCCATATAGAGTTTCTAAAGTTTTCCCTTATGGAGCAATTGAAATTTGGAGTGAAAAATCTAGGAATTTTAAGGTCAATGAGCATAGATTGAAACATTACATAACTGGAGACCCAATAAAGGGAGCAAGCTGTTATAAGCTCTCTGATCCCACACTTCCTTTTTAGTGAAATGCATGGAAAGTCCAGCTAAGGACTATAAATTAGCGCTCTTGGGAGGCACCTTAAGTTATTTTATTTTGCTTTTGTTGATTTACTTTTATTATTTTTGTTTTTGTCTTAAATCTCCCCAAATTCAATTTTTGACATTGTTGAATCTTGTCCTTTGTAGATGTATTTCAATGGATGAAGGTTGTTGCACTGCTGGGGAGTAACTCTTAATCTAATATTTTATCCATTAACTCTCCCAAGATTGGTTTATTTTCATTGCATAACCTGTGCAGGACCCCTTCTTGGCTTATGCAGAAAATTTTTCAGCAAAAAGGGTCTGCAGCATATACTATTTGCTTCTTTGTTGAGGTTGGGTGTGTATCTTTTATGTATTTGTGCTTATCATGTTAATATGATGGTAAGTGGGTCATTTTAGTGGTTTTGAACTTAATTGGGTTGTGTGATTCAATGTGCACATGTTGCATTTTCTTGGGATAACTTGGAGAGTCTATTTTCTTTTATGGATAAATGCAATTTTGTGCAAATTTTTATTGAGTTTTAATGTGCTAGAATGTTAATTTGCAGGGTTTGAGTTGAAATGGCATAATTCACAAATGTCTCTTATGCAAAACTTACTTCTACAAGCTTGTATGGTGCAATTGTGATGGATTCGGCATATATTGATGTGTTTTTTATGATAATTTCTCATGATTTATGCTTCACAGGGTTACATTTCTTCATTCTAGTGTATTTTTCAAACTTGCAAAACATTTTTTATTGTATTCTGAATCTTGTTGAAATGTGCATAAGTAATTGCATAACTTATGCAGCTTTCAGATCTCATTTTTTGCCATTTTTCTTTTCTGCCGAAACCTACATAAGCTCTTGCATAACTTATGCAATCCTGCATAACCAAATTTTTGCCATTTCATTTCTTGCCGAAAACTGCATAAGAGAGTGCATAGCTTATGCAATTCTGCACCGCTACAATTTTGGCCATTTTTCATTTCTGCCGAAACTTGCATAAGTGTGTGCATAACTTATGCACTCTTGCATAACTTCAAATCCTGCATTTTCATTTCTGCCGAATTCCACATAACCAAGTGCACAGCTTATGCACTATTGCATAACCAAATTTTTCTGGGACTTCCATTTCTGCCAAAACTTGCATAAGAGAGTGCATAAGTTATGCACTTTTGCACGATCAACTTTTTAGACTTCTCAATTCTTGCCGAAACTTGCATAAGAGAGTGCATAAGTTATGTACTTTTGCATGACCAACTTTTCAAACTTCCCATTTCTGCCGAAACTTGCATAAAAACCTGCATAAATTATGCACAAAATTTTCCCCTCATGCAGAAACTCGCATGGCCTATGCAAATCAAAATTTTCGGCACACCCTTTTTCCCACCTCTGACTTCCCGTCATTACTGTTCACCTCTTTCCCATTTTTCTCGGCATCAATCCCTCTCCCCACACCCCTTTTTCGCCGATTGAAACCCTAACTTCCCCTTTATCTCTTTTACTTTCTTCTTCCCTCCTCCATTCCCACCATCGTTGACCACTACCATGGAAACGCCTCCCCCTTCCCCTCAAGGCTCTCCTCTCCAAGTCATGCCCCTAACAATGCAAGCCCCTAATCCTGATTCTCCTCCACAATAAATCCCTCCACCTCCTCCTACATCCACCTATAAAAGGAGAATCCGGTCTAAATCAACTCGACCCATGGTCTCTGCACCACCTCTCGCAAAACGAAAAGACCCACCTGCTACTCCACTTTCAGAGCCTACACCCAAAAACCCCAGAACTTCGGCTTCCACACGACAAGGGGTTGGTGTTTCTACCTCTACCCCACAAGCCAAATCTCCCTCCTCTAGCAAGAAGCAACCTTCAGCAATGGCAACACAGGTATCCAAACTACCTTGGCCTCTTCCTAATGCAACCCATAAGGCAACTTTTAAGAGGCTAAAAGACAGAAAAGTGCAAAACACTAGGTACATTTCTGCAGATGCCCTCCAATCTATTGGTTTATTTGATAATATTCTTGCCTACCTTGATGGTCTAGGTTGGATGGAATTTGTGCATAAACAAGAATTAGTTTATCTAGCCTTAGTTTTGGAATTTGTTTCCTCATTTTCTGCTACTCTAAAATTGCATGAGATAGATTACAAGCCAACTATGAAATTTAGGTGCTTGGGGCAAAATAGAGAGTTATTATTAGACCAATTTCACAATATCTTTGGGTTTGCTATTGATGGATTGTTTAGGGTCCCATATACAGGCATAGAGGTAGCAAATAAAGGTGTTTGGAATGCTGTTCATTTTTGGAGAAATATTACAAACCAATCTCAAGGTTTTTATGCTGGCAGATCCAAGACCTCCCAAATAATAAACCCAGCACTTAGATTTATCCATAGGCTTATTACTAGCACTATCTTGGGCCGAGGGACTAGTTCTGGTGCTGTTGGAAAATCTGACTTGTTCATGCTATGGTGTGCTTTTCACAAAGTTAAAATATCTCCTGGTTACTTCTTTTATGAACATGTGTTGCACATTACTACCAAATCTGTAGGTGATTTAGTCATGGGTGGGCTCATAACTGTTATAGCTAAACATTTTGGCTTTGATCCGGAAGAGCATCCTCTACCAGCACTTTCAGACACTTTATATTTTGATGCTACTCATTTATTTAAGAATGGATTCAGTTTGCCACCATCTGACACTGCACAACCAGTAGCAGATACAGGACCATCTGCACAACCAGAGGCACAACCTGCTCCAGCAGTCCAATAGCATTCTGCTGAACTTGCACCACCTACTCAGTCTGCATAGGATACCCCAGCAGAATCTGCACAGCCAACACCATCTGCAGCTGGACCCTCTTCATCCATAGCACCTCCTCCCTTCAACACTAAAGCCTTATTCACTTACCTTGAGAGGCTTAATGATGATATATATTTTGTGGATAGGAAGCTTGAATCTGGTCTAGATACCCTTAAGGATCGTCATGATCAACTCTTTGATCTTGTTATGGAAACCAAAGATAAGCAGAAAGAGTTGAAAGAGATGATGAAGCAGCTCATGGCTTTTCTGGGAATGCCACCTCCACCTCCATCACCTCCTCCAGAACCACCCTTCAGCAGTAACCAGCTCCATCCAGTCCTCTAGCAGCACCTTTGGACAAGGGCAAAACCATAGAATTAGATTAGTTTTTATCTTGCTCTTGTTAAACTTCTAGGAGCTTTTCCTTTTAGATGTGCTGGGACAATTTTAGTCTGTCTTGAATTTTATTTTCTTGAAATATAATTGGATGGCTATTCCATTGGTTTTTCATTGCTTCTCATTGCCTTTGCTACCCTTTGTGCATACTTATCAATACATTGTATATATTTACATACCTTTGCTATCAATACATTGTATATATTTACATACCTTTGCTGGTGTTTGCAAGTTTTTCCTTGATATATCATTATGCTACAGCTTTTCAATATATTGCACAAGCTGTGAAACTCCTTATGCAAATGTTCTGCATAGATTGTGCAGTCCCTTATGCAACTCATGTCAAACTGCACAACTTATGCACTCTACTTATGCACTTGTTCTGCACAGTATTTATTTTGCATAACCTGTGCAGCTTTCTTATGCATCACCATCACCTTTTGAATTCACATTTTAGATGCTAAAACACTGCTCTATACCAGGTAACTCTTTCTTTTACGTTTAAATTTAACTATTCCTGGTTATTCCTCTTTGCTTTGAGTTTTCATGCTGCACTGCCTTAGACATTGAGGACAATGTCCAATTTTGAGTTTGGGGATGTGTGCGTTTTGATTTTTGCTACATTTTTCACATCAAGTTTTTTAGTATAGGAACATCTCATCCCATTCCATTTACATATATATTGTAAATATTTTACATACACATCCATACATACATATACATAACACATTCACATACACATTATACATCACTTAGAAATTGTACACATTGCACACAAATAGATTTCCTCCATTTAGTTAATGCATTGCTCATTTTTAGAAATCATGCATCATGAAATAAAATCTTTTGCCAAATCCCTTGAGTATTGAAAAGTTGCCTATGAGAGTGATTTGACTTACCTTAAGTTGGATTTGTGGATTGAAAGTTTCCTAAGAGGTGCAAAGTTTTGAAGTGTTTATCCCTTGCCTATATCTTCTTAGCCAAAAAGCCACCCAACTAGTCCTTTAGAGATTGGAGTGTTTAGAGGGAGTTATTGGATATAAGGTAGTCAAGTGATGTCTCACCAATCCTAGAACAAATTTTCTAAACCTTTCAAGGCGAAATACCAGCTTGTACTTGAAAAGAGAGATGATTAGGCATTCTTTGATTTAAACTTTCTCATTTTAAACCTTTGGCCTTTTTCCTAATTAAAATTAACTCTTGCAAACCTCTTTGAGCTTTTATATTCCTAATTTTTCTTGAAACCCTTATTACTACCTAACCAATGAACCAAACACTCCAATCCTTTTCAAGAGAATAATTATTTATAATATTAGGTACACTTTATACTCATATTAAAAAAAAAAAAAAAGAGAGAAAAAAAATATAATAATGAAAGGGAGAAGAAATGCTTGTCATCTTGTAAAAGTGCTAGTATATATGTTTTTCATTATTGTCATTCAAATTGAAAGAAATCCACCCAAAGTAATTAAAGGAAATGAGTTTGGGGGTGGCATTTTTAGGGACAATCATCAAGAGAAAATACAAGATACAAGTTTAAAGTATCAAAGTGTCCCTCCATTTTATGTATTTTGTAAAATATGCTAGCACTTGAAAATTCTCATTGTGTATTTCTCTCCTAAAAAAAGAAAAAAATAATAAAAATAAAAAAGTAAGAAGTGTACCTTATGTTTTCAAGATTGAAAATATTCTCATGCTTTAAATCCTTTTTACCCTTTTTCTTCTTAGCCTCATTTTGAACCCCATAACCCCATTACACTCCTAAAAAGACCTTTGATCTCTTGATAGTACTTGCTACATTAGTGGAGATAGGAATAGGGAATTTGCCTATGGGATTGGAAAATTATCCATTCACTCATTAAATTCCATCATTCTATATAGAGACACTTTGGCTATTGATTGTTCTAGAATTTCTTTTGAGCATGACTCTCTCTTTTGATTGGTTGGTTTGGGAATTTTGGATGATAATTGACTTGATGGCTAAGCGGTGAAAGCTTGGATAAGCATTAAATTCTTTGCATATTGAAGGATGGGTATATGGATTGTTGGTATGGCTAAAGGTATGTTAAGTTACTTTAATAAGTGATTTTCATAGCTCTTTGGACAAGGCACCCTTAAAAATTGCATTATATTTTAAAGTTTGCCTGAGGACAAGCAAAGATTTGAGTTTGGGGGGATTTGATACATGCATTTTGCATAGTCATTTAGGTTTAATCTCATGGCCATTTTATTTGATTATTGGTCACTTTTAGCTAATTTCATTAGTTATTTAGATAGTTTTTCATGATTGCCAATTTTTGGATTAATTTGTAATTTTACTTTGTTTTGTAGGAAAAATGGTGTTTTTGAGGGACTAAAAAAAGAAATTTTGCCAATGAGGAGTGATTTCTACAGCCAAAAATGTCAAAAACAAGTTTCAAAGTTGAAGTATGCATTGGCCAAATTGCGCATAACTTGTTGCATAAGTTGTGCAGTTCTGCACAGGGAGAAGAAGTAATTTTTCCATTCCTGCCGAAATCTGCATAAGTCAATGCATGACTTATGCAGACTTACTCTTTGCTTATGCAGCTTCACACAGAAGGCCTAAAAACTTGCCGAAAAATGCATAAGGGACTGCATAAGTTATGCAGACCACTTATGCAGTTTTATAGAGTCTTCATAATGAGCTAGCAGAAGATTCCCACATGAAAATATACCTCAAACATACCATTTTAGGGCTACTTGTCAGAAAAAGATATAAATAGGCCCTTATCTCATTTTAGAAAGGGGAAGGAGACATAAAAGGAAGCAGTAGCAGGGGAAGAGTCAGAAAATAGAGAGCAAAACGTCACCTCTCCATTTCTAGACCAGATTTGGAGTTTTCTTCCTTTCTTGCATATTTTCTACCTTTTTTGTATTGGGTTTCTTAGTTCTTAGCTTAGATTAAAGATTTATTTCCATATTAACTTAGAATTTCTTGTAAATATTATGGATAGTGAGTAGTTTTCATTAGATTCTGGAGTTGGGATGTAATATTTGAGATATTTTGTGGATTTTGATTGGGTAATCCATATTTTGTGGTTTTAATGAGTTTTATTCATTTCTTGTGCCCTCAATGATATGCTTAGTGTAGGATCCCATTAAGTGTTATTCTTAATCCATGGTTGAAGCACCGAAAGGAGAAAATCTTGTGATAGATAATCAAGAAATTGGACTTAATTAACTTAGATCTAGAAATAGACTAAGGATTAAGAGGATTTACAGATTAATTAAAGAACTTAATGGGTCTTGATTAATTTTAACTCCACAAAAGTAGGATTAGATTGATTAAGGCACTCTTTGTCCCAGTCGAAAGGGTATTCAAAGGATTTAAGAATTAATCTCCTTAAAACCCGTAAGTTCCCTAAGATTGGATAACCAAATTAAAAATCTCAAAATAGCTTGAATATGAACTCTCGGACTCCGGAATCGCCCTTTTTATCATTGTTAATTTCTAATTGAATTTAATTACTTGCCATTTTAAATCTTGCCATATTTCAATTTGCTTATTTTAATTTGATGCAAATTTAGTTAAATCATTACATTGTCGAATAGATTATTAATTTTACACATATAGATTTCACACTTCAATATCTATCAATTTATAACTTTAATTTCAAAAATATTTCAAATTAGTCGATTTTCATATCAAAAATTCGATCATTAACACAACTCATCGTGGGAACGATATCTTTTCTATATTACTTGTACGACCCGTGCACTTGCGGTTGGGCCATATCAGGGGGCGTAATTCGCAATCCAAAGAAGAAATCAAAAATTAAGATCTAAAATTAAATAAGAAATTCTCAAATTAAACAAACTTCAGTCCAAGGTAATTCTCATTCTAATGCATTGATTCGATCATGGACAAAAGAAATACAATTATATCTTATTAAATACTTAACGTAGATTTAGCCAACAGTGAGGTAAACCCCTGACTTCCCTATACTCATCAATTCGAGCCTAGCACTCCTATTGACTCTAATTATTAACTGAGTTGGTATTAAGCAATCCTCATCAAATTAATAACTGCTTTAAGAAAAAGAAGTAGTTAAGCTGAACAACAATTTATGAAGCATAAATCATTTAATCCACCCTATTATTTCCTTAGGTTATTATCAAAAACTTGGATCATAATCAATAAAACCTAATTGCTACTCATGTTCAATCTTACACAACAATTACGGATTATGAAGACGAACTAGCAATTGATCAAATCAAACAATTAACTAATAGGCCTTTTTAGCAAATCATTCAACAGATCAAAAACAATTAAATCAAAAAATAATAGATATTCAAAAAGACACAAATTAAGTTAAGAACCTGGTCTCATAAATTATACATAATAACTTGAATCCCTTAAACTGAATTAAAAACTTAGCCACTCATGTTCATGGCTTACAGAAAAATAAAGAAAAATAAAGAAGAAATCTAAAAAGAGAATGGAGAATGAAAGCCTTCAAATGGAGAATGAAGGTCTGAATTGAGATGCTCTTAGCTGCTGCCCAAAGACTTATTTATACTAAAAAAACCTAATCCCAAAGATAGGAACCAAACCAAACTAGGAAAGGTTTTGAAATTCAAGATGTAGATTTTCAGCCTGCATTCACGTTTTTGGAATCAAGGCAGATTTTCAATAACTTTCTTTCTGAATCTACCTCTGCCCTCTTCAAGAAAGTTGTAGGTCTATTTCTTAGCTTTCCAACGGGTACTCATAGACCCAAAACCGAGGTCTACAGCCCAAGTTATGGCCTAAAAACCAGGACTGCTTCAGTCGGATGGTACAACCCATTGTGACGATTTCATTGCCATTTTTGACAATTCAAATGGCCTCATCTCTCGTCTAACCCTTCATAGAAGTTGTAGAGGTGGCTCTTAAGGTTCAATTGGGCCTAGCCTTGCTTCATTTGGATGTCTAGAACTCCATATACAAAATAAATACTGAAACTGGTTGTGACCCATTGAGTCTGGGCTTTTGTAATAGATCCATAGCTCATTTTGTCAACCTTGGAAACTGATTTGGGCTTTGGTCTGTAATGGCCCGGCCCACTAGTGATATTGTCCGCTCTGGACTGAAGCCCTCACGATTTTAAAATGCGTCACTAGGGGTTACGAACCACCAACTTATAAACCCAGCATCTCTCCCGTGTTTTGCCGATGTGGGATTTGCCTAGGGTGTTACAATCCACCCCCCTTATGGGACTCAGCGTCCTCGCTGAGGTTTGCCCCACCATCGTTCAAGGTTGCACGCGGAGCAGCTCTGATACCACAAATGTAATGGCCCGGCCCACTAGTGATATTGTCCGCTCTGGGCTGAAGCCCTCACGGTTTTAAAACGCGTCACTAGGGGTTACGAACCACCAACTTATAAACCCAGCATCTCTCCCGTGTTTTGCCGATGTGGGATTTGCCTAGGGTGTTACATGGTCCCTCTTTATCATTTGAAGTGCTCTATCTTAGCTTTTCAATGGATTAAACAGTAATCAATTTAGAGACCCACAACTTTAGAAACACCTGAAAAATACAGCAAAGGTCAAACACTAAAAATTTCTCCATTTAACACAATTATTCCACAACTATCTAAAAATATGTCTAAATGATAAATATATTTTAACCAACTGAATTAAATATAAAAACACACTAAAAACACTAAATGTGATAGGAGTAAAATTAATAAATTATGCACTTATCAAATTCCCCCACACTTATTCCATGCTTGTCCTCATGCATGACTTAAACTCTCAATCAACTCCACTTAGAAGTTCCTTAACTTCACCCTATTACAACATTTTTTAACGAAAGATTAAAAGTTTAAAAGAAGAAGCAAGTAAGGTAATAACCATCATAATAAATTCCATCAACACCATACCAATATATCAACAATTTTCCAACACAAAACAAAAGGCTTGAAATCAATTAAGCTCACAAAATTAAAGTTTCATAAAATTTTAAGTTAATACACACCAAAACACAAGGTTAATTTATCAAGGGGCAACAATTATAGTTCTTTGCAAATCTTAAGGGAGATAGAAATGCCTTTATATATATATATATATATATATATATATATATATATATATATATAAAATTGGTACTTCTCTCTTGTCACAGTTACTTTTTTTTTTTTTATTTCAACCGTCAGCTTCAGAAAAGGACCTTGCTCATATCCTAGCTAGCTTTTGGCCTGAGAATCGACATGGGGTTCATGAAGACCCCTGGTTAGTTTGCTTAACTAAAATAGTGGAGCAATTTTCAAGTTCAACCTTTTATTTCCCCCAATTTATGCATCTACATGTTATAAAGTGCCCTGATAGATTAAACAAAGTTCTGAAATATGCAGGACACTAGTTTAAAGTTCACATAACTAATCATTTCACCATTAAATCAAGCCTAAATGATTTATGTAGAAAAAAATTGCTCTATGGTATGGAGAATAAGGAAAATCCATCATTAAAGTTACTATTACCTTGCCTAAAATCTCAAAAATTCAATCTAAAATAGAAAAGTCATTTCAAGGACAAAGCACTTCTCTCCGAGAGTTAATATAGAATCATGAATCAAGCTTATGAGAACAAATTTTATTTTATTTTATTTTATTTTATTTTTATTATTTTTTTTCTTAACAATTAAAAAGATTGCAGCAATAAATTTCTCCTCCCCCACACTTAAAACTTACATTGTCCCCATTGTAAAGCCCAAATGCAAAAGAAAAGAAAAAAAATGCTAGAAAATAAAATAAAATAAAGGAAAGAAAATAAATCTGATTGTGGCTAACAAGCCACCCATGGGTTGCCTCCCAAGAAGTGCCTTTGCTTAATGTCGTTAGCTCGACATGGCAAAACTCCTTAATCCACTGAATGCTTCTGAAACCCCTCATAAAATGGCTTGAGTTCATGACTGTTGACCTTGAACACTTTATTAGTTCCTAAACTTTGAATTTCAACTGCACCATAAGGAAACACATTAGTAACAACAAAGGGTCCAATCCAACGAGAACGCAACTTACCAGGCATCAGCTTCAATATGGAATTATATAATAAAACTTTTTGTCCAATCACAAACTGCTTCCTTATTTTATCATGGAATGCTTTTGTTTTTTCTTTATAGATCCTAGAATTCTCATAAGCCTTAAAGCGAATTTCCTTTAATTCAAGCAAATGTGATTTTCTTTCTAACTCATCCTCCATGCTTAACTCAAAATTATCCTGCACAAATGTATCAACAACATCAATAGAAAAGACAGAATGATTATCAGCAGGATATTTCATAGCATCAAAGATATTAAATTTGACAGTCTCTCCATCAAACTTCATAGTTAAGGTACCCTCATCCACATCAATTTTTGTCTTGGTAGTTTTTAGGAAAGATCTTCCAAACAAAATCAAAGCTGAATTTGATGAGAGAGCACTATCATCCTCCATATCCAGAATGTAAAAATCTATAGGAAAAATCAATCCTCCAACCTGCACCAACACATCCTCAACTACTCCCAATGGGTAAGCATTAGAACGATCAGCTAACTGAATAATGACACTAGTTTCTTTCAAAGGACCCAAATTTAAAGTTTGAAAAACTGAATTTGACATAACATTAATAGGTGCTCCTATATCTGCCATTGCACTTTCAAATTTAGAATCACCTATTCTACAGGGAATAGAAAACGAACCTGGATCCTTACACTTAGGGGGTAATTTTCGCTGAATTAATGCTGACACATTTTCCCCCATACTGATCTTCTCATTTTTCCTCAACTTGCGCTTTGTAGTGCATAATTCCTTAAGGAATTTAGCATACCTAAGAACTTGTTTGATTGCATCAAGTAAAGGTATATTTACCTCCACCTTTCTGAAAGTCTCCAAAATTTCTTTCTCTTGTTCTTCTTTCTTATTTTTAGCCAACCTGCATGGGAATGGAGAAAGAACAGAATTATTAACCTTATTTAGTTTAGGTTTGGTATTTATCTCAATTTCAGACTCTCTTTCTCCTTGCTTCTTCTTTTTTATTGACTCATGTGGAGTCTGATTATCAACTTCTTTCCCACTCCGCAACGGTATCGCACTCACATTTTCTCTGGGGTTCATGACTGTTTGTGATGGAAGCTTGCCAGAACCTTGACCTTCAAGCTTGCTTACAGATGAAGCTAATTGACCAATATGCCTCTCTATGTTTTGAATGCTATTTCTGGTCTCCTATTGAAACTGTTGGGTATTGTTAGCCAAAGCCTTAACAATTTCATCAAGTGACATACCTTGATTTGAGGGAGGTGAAGGTGGTTGATTCACTTGTCTCTGTTGCTGATATCGGTTTTGCACCGGTTGATTCCCATAACTCAGATTAGGATGATCTCGCCATCCTAGATTATAAGTATTCGAATAGGGATCATACTTGCATTGTGGCTGTCCATAATGTCCTACTGCATTGATTCATCATCTTGCAATGCAGGACACATGTCAGTAGCATAACCAGAACCCGAACAAATCCCACATACCTTAACAATTTGCATTTTCCCTATAACCAATTCCCTCACCAAAGAAGTTAAATCAGAAATTTGTTTATCAAGGTTAGATGTACTTACCTCATTAACCTTCTTAGGCGCATGATCCATTCTCATTCCAAACTACTGAGAGTTTGCTACCATGTTAGCAATCAGCCTCCTTGCTTCATTTGGTGTCTTGTCAACCAAAGCTCCTCCACTGGCAGGATATATCATACTGCAGTCCATTGGTAGAAGTCCCTCATAGAAATACTGAATCAAAAGCTGCTCACTTATTTGATGATGGGGACAGCTTGCACACAGGTTCTTAAATCTCTCCAAATACTCATACAAGCTCTCTCCATTGTACTGCCGGATGCCACAAATTTCTTTTCTTATGTTGGCAGCACGGGAAGTAGGAAAATACTTCTCCAAAAATATCTGCTTCATCCCATTCCATGAGTTGACAGATCCAGAAGGAAGGTAATACAACCAATCCTTAGCTGTACCCTCCAGTGAGAAGGGAAAAGCTCGAAGCTTGATCTGATCCTCTGAAACTCCTTGAGGTTTCATGCTGGAACAGACAACATGAAATTCCTTTAGATGGTTATGTGGATCCTCACCTGCAAGATCATGAAAAGTAGGCAACAAATGGATTAGTCCAGATTTCAATTCAAAAGCAACATTTAAAGCAGGGTATTGGATACACAAAGGCTGTTAGTTTAGATCAAGAGCAGCCAACTCTTTCAAAGTCCTAGCAGTAGCCATGGTCTCGTTTTCAGAACTTGACTCTGAATCCAAACTTAGCTCCTTTGGAGATTGGACTCCTTCAGATGTACTTGGAATCTGCCTAGCTTGCTTAGCCAATTTTCTCAACCGTTTAGCTGTTTTTTCTACTTCTGGATCAAAGATCAACTCACCAAATTGAGAAATTATTGTCATAAATAAAAAAAAATCAAAGTAAAAACAGAAAAATGCCTTAAAACACTAGAAAACAATCGAATTTGGCCTCAAGAGGGTGGGGCCAAAAAATCCTATGGATTAATTGGTATTGATCAGAGCGTTGTTTCCTTCAAAATAGGTATGGGCCGCCCTCCAAATTTAACCAAAATCCTTAATGAATAGTAACAATAAACAATAACACCGTAATTAATTTTTTTAAAAAAAACCTGAAAATAGCAACACTTCACAAACAAAATTAATAACAAAATATCTAACACCAAAAACACGAAATCAAATAAACTTCAGTCGTCGGCAACGGCGCCAAAATTCTTGATAGGTGTCGAATCCACTAGAAATTAAATTAACTGAAATTACCAGTTGTGAAATATTTTCTGCAATAAGCGGTAAGTCCAAGTCGAACCCTAGAGACTGAATTATTAAATTTCGTGCACTTGTGTAATGGAAAAAGAAACAAAGGTTGGGGGAGGGGGGGTGCGCGTGTAATTCGCAATCCAAAGAAGAATTCAAAAATTAAGATCTAAAAATGAATAAGAAATTCTCAAATTAAACAAACTTCAATCCAAGGTAATTCTCATTCTAATGCATTGATTCGATCATGGACAAAAGAAATACAATTATATCTTATTGAATACTTAACGTAGATTTACCAAACAGCAAGGTAAACCCCTGACTTCCCTATACTCATCAATTCGAGCCCAACACTCTTATTGACTCTAATTATTAACTGAGTTGGTATTAAGCAATTCTCATTAAATTAATAATTGCTTTAAGAAAACGAAGTAGTTAAGCTGAACAACAATTTATGAAGCATAAATCATTTAATCCACCCTATTGTTTCCTTAGGTTATTATCGAAAACTTGGATCATAATCAATAAAACCTAATTGCTACTCATGTTCAATCTTACACAACAATTACGGATTATGAAGATGAACTAGCAATTGATCAAATCAAACAATTAACTAATAGGCCTTTTTAGCAAATCATTTAACAGATAAAAAATAATTAGATCAGAAAATAATAGATATTCAAAAAGAAATAAATTAAATTAAGAACCTGGTCTCACAAATCATACATAAGAACTTGAATCCCTTGAACTGAATTAAAAACTTAGCCACTCATGTTCATGGCTTACAGAAAAATAAAGAAAAATAAAGAAGAAATCTAAAAAGAGAATGGAGAATGAAAGCCTTCAAATGGAGAACGAAGGTTTGAATTGGGATGCTCTTAGCTACTGCCCAAAGACGTATTTATACTAAAAAAACCTAATCCCAAATATAGGAACCAAACCAAACTAGGAAAGGTTTTGAAATTCAAGATGCAGATTTTCAGCCTACATTCACGTTTTTAGAATCAAGGTAGATTTTCAGCAACTTTCTTTCCGAATCTGCCTCTGCCCTCTTCAGGAAAGTTATAGCCCTATTTCTTAGCTTTCCAATAGGTACTCATGGACCCAAATCCGAGGTCTACAGCTGAAGTTATGATCCAAAAACTGGGACTGGTTCAGTCAGACGGTCCAGCCCATTGTGATGACTTCATTACCATTTTTGACAATTAAAATGGCCTCATCTCTCGTCCAGCCCTTCATAGAAGTTGTAAAGGTGGCTCTTAAGATTCAATTAGGCTTAGCCTTGCTTCATTTGGACGTCTGAAACTCTAGATACAAAATAAATACTGAAACTGGTCGTGACCCATTGAGTCTGGGCTTTTGCAATAGATCCATAGCTCATTTTTTCAACCTTAGAGACTGATTTGGGCTTTGGTCCCTCTTATTCATTTGAAGTTGTAACACTCTAGGCAAATCCCACATCGGCAAAACACGGGAGAGATGCTGGGTTTATAAGTTGGCGATTTGTAACCCCTAGTGACGCGTTTTAAAACCGTATGTCACACCCTACTCCCCTGTAAGATGTAACATGATCCCGTAGTACACCTAATGAATTACCATACTTTGCCTACCGATAATCCATTAAATATACTACAAGAGATTTTAAAACAATTTTCATGAAATTTAAATCATCGATTAAAATCTGGTGTTATAATTTTTTTTTTTTTTAATTTCGGCAAAGTGCCGGTTGTATTTTGAGAAAACAGTTCTTCAAAACTTGCAAAGCACACACTCCAAATATGTTTTCCCAAATACAACTTCAATAACTTCATTTGAACCCATAATTCAAATCTCAATAATCAAATCAATCTCTTCATAAAAGAAACATTTCATTGGTTACAAGACTCAAAATTAATATTACAAAACTATTTAGATAAATGAAATCCCAAATTTACATTTACAATAATTTACATTTAATTACATACCAAAATATTTTACAAGAGTTTTTATACAACTGCTCAAATAATTTACATACATATTATTACATGCATACATCAAAACCTATGTACATGGGTATACCTATGATATACCTGGAGCTGATCTGAATGTGTCTTCAAAGAAATTTACTCACTGCTCTATGCTCTTCTTACCTGCGACAGCATACAAAGCTATCGCTGAGTGGTGAACTCAGTGGTGCACAACTATAATTTAAAACATAGTACAATATACATTGACAAAATTTACAGTAAATAATTTGGAAATCTGAACACTCATCAAATTCCAAAACTCAAAATATTCATTGCCAATAATGTAAATCATTTGCATAAAATGACTTTGATCACGAAATTCAATTTATCAAATCTTGACTAACCATTTAAGGTAGTTCCAAAAAAATCAATTATACATAAATCATAACCGAAATCATAATTCTTTACTGTTAAAAAACATTCTGTGTCTCAAAAACCATGTTGTATCTCAAAAACCATGCTGTATCTCAAAAATCATGCTGTATCTCAAAAATCATTCTTTATCTCAAAAATCATTCTTTATCTCAAAAATCATTCTTTATCTCAAAAATCATTCTTTATCTCACTAACTATGCAAGACTAATCCGAAAGGGCCATATTCGAAATGATTCTAACTCCCTATGGTCGGGGAGGTCGAATCATCGTGCACAGTACACATCACAATAATGAATATTCCGCAAGGGCCATAACGATAAAAAAAAACTTAGATCTAACCTCAAATCAGAGGAAAATCTAAGCCTGTGCACGTACCATGGTAATCAAAACACAACTAACTCCATTGTCTTCTCAACAAATGAGAGAGACGGGTAATAACCTAGTCAAGCATCTATAGTGAGATATAAAACAATATCACAATCCTTTTAATGAGCATAAATCACAATATAATTCGATTCAAAGTCAATTCCAATATCCAATAATTTTTATGCTCATCACAATTCAAATCATAAATTTGCATTTTTCCATGAAAATTACCATCACAATTCAAAACATGTTCTATCACAATTTTCCAAAACATAATTTATTCAATCCATAACAATGCTTAATACTTGTGGAAATACCATTTCACAAAGCTACATTCATACATACTGTAACAATTTCAATAATTATTGAATTAAATCCAATACTTGCTGAACATAATACATAAGAAAAATATGTCATTTAATCATATGAAATATTCAAAACAAAATCAGTTAAAAACTAGTTGTGCACAAACCTTTGATAACTGTCTCTTGACTCTGACTCAGTGTTTCCTTCCCCTTCCCTGAGCCTTTGCTAACTGAGAAATACAATTTGAAGTGTTTCAGTACTCATTTAAACTGTCTCTAAGAATAAAGCTTAATAATTAACTTATTGAATTCTATTATTTCGTTGGTCAACCTAAGATGTCAACCCTTGATGCAGTCTAGGTGAATTAGGTTTTAATGTTACCAATATGTCACATTTTTAGCCTTTTAGTATTGGTACATGTTATCAAATTCATTTCTATGTATATTGCATTTTATTGCAATTTGTCGGATTCCGGTATAATAATTTGACCTAACAGGATGACCTAGTTCCCTCGGTTTTCGAGTTTTGGTCAAAACTATAAACTTGTAGATCTATGTCTTATTGCACGCGGGGCAAAATTTCAGGTCATTCTGAGTTATGTAGACCAAGTTATGGTCATTTTACTATTGCTGGTCAAAGTGCATCAAAATTGGTCACTTTAGGTCATTTTAGGTCAATTTTGGTTCGGCCAGTTTTTGGACCCGAACTTTTTCAAGCTGTTTGACTTACTTATGGTCATTTATGGGCTTTGGTGTCTTCATAAGACTTGTAGATATAGGTATTAACTATTCATGGTCAAAATTTCAGGTCAATTGGACCTGTTTTGAGTGAGTTATGGCCAAAATACTAACTGCTGCCCAAATGGTCAATTTTCAGGCCTTAATTGCACTAATCCGGATTTGGTCACTTTTCAAGTTACCTTACAAGCAGAATTTTGGCAAGCTTCCTTCATGAAAATTGGCACATTTTGTGTCTAGTTTCACCTCCGATTGGTCTCATACCAATTGGAGCCACACTCTTAAGGTTCTAGGCCCAAAACACAAACTGCCCTATTGCATTTTGTTCATACTCATCAAAGATCACCTTTAACATTTACCAAACTTCACCTTCATGCCAATTCTGGTTTGTACCCTAACCTAAACATATTTCACAACATATTATTGATCATTTTGGCAGCTTACAATCACATTCAACATACACCATAAAGTGCAGAATTTGTCAAACTCAATTACAACAATTTAATCACCTAATCATGCTCATTTACATGTCCACTATCATAACATATATCTTCACCACTAACTTACATACATATTTGGCAAACTTTAGGACCACAATTCATTTAACAAATTCATGAATTCCAGCATCCTTCAAAGAGTTAACAAGCTGCCACATTTGTCAAGCCTCCATAATTACCTTCAAACTCAAATTTCCACTTGGTCCACCATTACATATGCATGAAGTTAACTTACCAACACTTTAAATCACATTAGTCAACATTAATTCTTCACAATACATGTAATAATATTTCATTTAGTATACAATTTCATGGCTGTCCATTTAGGCATTCACGCATAGAATTTTAAATTCAACAAAATTTCCAACTCAAGTGCTTAACTTTAACATACACCAAGAATTAACCTACTAAAACTTTTATTCACTTTAATCAACATCAATACCCATCAATTGCATGTGACAATAATTCAAACTCTTTAATTACCATGGCTGCCTAAACTAGTGCATAATAACAACTCACTAAAACCTCAAATTTTCTTCATCAATTTGTTCATCTCAAGCTTCCCATAAACTTTACTTAAGAAATAAATCAATTTAAACACTTACCTATTATTGGGGCTTGTTAAATCTTCACTAAACTCCCTTGATTTTAGTATCTACTTCTTCCTTATGAGGTGGGGATCAAAATTAGTGAAGTAACTTTGGTGTTTGGAGGTGAAAATGGAGGAGATTAGGAAGCTTCAAGCAAATCGGCCATGGAGGATTTTCAAGCTCTTCATTTCGGCATGGAAGGAGGAATGAAGATGATGAAGTGTTTAGTGGGTTTACACCTTCCCACTTAATGTTTAATTTAATCCATAGTGCTCCACTCACCCTAAGATAATGATTTAATATGTTTTAAGTGTTAATTACCCAATTTGAACCCCATTTTTGGCTATTTACATTAAGTACCACTAATTCAACTTTTCATTATATTTTCCAAGTGTAATATCATGTGTTTTTAATGAACATTTAGGTCAAAAGACAACTCAGGGTGTCAAATGACCACAATGCCCCTGTTCGGGTTGCATTCTCGATTTTTCGGTAACACCGGGTTTTGTCCGTTTTTCGATTTCTTACTTTTCTTTGTACTAATTAATTAATTTTTATTTAATATTTCTAATGGTATTTTTACTTCAATAGGGGTCTATTTAAGTCCTAAAAATATTTTCCAGGGTTCCCCGCAGTCCAGGGCTAGTCAACGGTCCACGCTGCGACTTCCCGGTGCGGTCACCCATCGCTAGGGTTCTCCGCTCGTTTAACTTGGTTACATTTCTTTGCTATTATTTTTCCTTTGTTTTTCTTGTATTTTCTTTTCTTGTATTTCATTATTTTATGTCTCCTCACTCATATCGAAGTTTAGTTCTAGGCATCCTAGCTGTCCGGACAACACTGGTCACAGGAACAGTAGAACGCACTACCGAACATAGGGGTGTTACAATTCTCCCCCCCTTAAATAAATTTCGTCTCGAAATTTTACCTGGCATTAGTCTCTGAATAGTTGTGGGTGCTGTCTCCTCATATCGTCTTCACCTCAGTGAGGACGCTGAGTCCCATAAGGGGGGTGGATTGTAACACCCTAGGCAAATCCCACATCGGCAAAATAAGGGAGAGATGCTGGGTTTATAAGTTGGCGGTTCGTAACCCCTAGTGACGCGTTTTAAATCCGTGAGGGCTTCGGTCCAGAGCGAACAATATCACTAGTAGGCTGGGCCATTACAGAAGTGCTCTATCTTAGCTTTTCAATGGATTAAACGACAATCAATTTGGAGACCCACAACTTTAGAAACACCTGAAAAATACAGCAAAGGTCAAACACTGAAAATTTCTCCATTTAACACAATTATTCTACAACTATCTAAAAATATGTCTAAATGATAAATATATTTTAACCAACTGAATTAAACATAAAAACATACTAAAAACACTAAATGTGGTGGGAGTAAAATTAATAAATTATGCACTTATCAACCAGTGAGGTGACTCTGGATTGTATGCAGATCTGGTCAACTGCGGTCAGAACACTACTGTGGCAGCTGCTGATCTCCAGTACCTACGCGATGAAAAATCCAATGCGCTAAGCAATTTGCTTAGTGGTGCATAATCTTAAAGCAAAATAACTAAATAATTTAAAATGACGATAATATGTGTAATTTCATAATTCTATGTCAATGGCATATTTTATAACGCTTTGGAATCAATATATTTATCAGGATCTTATCTATGCATATATTTCATTTTCAATCTCCTTAAACTCATATCAGTGAATTTGTCATTAATTCTAAGACATTTATAAATTTCCTACACTTTGGAAACAATTAAATTTAACGATATCTTTTCTATTCATTTCTTATACAGTCTAAGTCATTTACAACTTTTCTATACTTTGAAAATAAATTAATTATCAGTATCTTTTCTGGGTATTAATTTCATGCTTTGGCTTTTTAAACTCATATTAGAGTCTTTAGAATCGTATCAGTATATTTTATGTCATATCGGTGTATTTCATGTTATATCTGTATACAGGTTAGACAGCCATATGTCTACCTTGTATACATCTGTCAGGCACGAGGCCAGCTGCTAGGCATGAGGCCTGCTGTCAGGCTTGTAAAGCCAGAAATAAGGTTAGGCACAATGGCCAATGGGTAGGCATATAGCCTGCAGAACAATCATATCAGACATATATTGTCAGTTCATGATTTGCTCTGTAAGCAGTATTGCTATCTGTGGTCCCTAATTGGTAGGGGTGCCCACAGTCCGATTTTGAACCAGATCGGTTCGGTCAAAACCGGACCAAAACCGATCAAAACCGGAACCGACTTTGAACCAGACCAAAACTGTCCTTCTACGGTTTGGTTCAAGTTCATATTTTTTAAGAACCGTGAACCGGCGGTTCTGAACCAGATTGAACCGACGATTTCAAACCGGATTAAACCGGCGATTTAAATATAAAAAAATTCAATAAATATGTTACGTCACTCCTAATTCATTTATATATATCATTAATTCTCTACACAATTATTCTCTGCATTTTCTTCAATTCTTAATATTTTTTCAATTTTTCTCAAATTCTCTAAATAATTATTTTCTACACTCATTTTAATTTCCAATACTCTCTCAATTTTCCTACTTTATTATTTTATATACTTACTGAAATTTTTAATACTATCTCAATTACTTTGTTATTACTTTAAATCCTCAATAAAATTTCCAATACCCTCTATTTTAATTTTTTTTCTCTTTTATAATTTTTAATTATCAATTATTATATAATTTTTAAAAAAAGGCAAGTAATAGAACTAGAAATTTTTATTCCTCTAAATCCTAAAGGGATATATAGGCAAAATTAAGTTCATACACTTTTTGCTAATTTCTTTAAAAAAAATTAATTTCATCTCTAGTTTTTTAATCAGGGTCAAGTATTTATTTATTAAATTTTTCTTAAAGATAAATTATTTACTCTTTTTTTTCTTATTTTATTTTGATTGAAAGATTTCTAAGAAAAATTAAAATATTTTTACAAATATAACTTAAATTTTGAATCAATAGAATTTTTCTCTAATTTTTTTTGTCTAAGCTACCCTTAAACCATCCCTAAACCCCTTCCAAGCTGTCCTCCAAACTGTTTTGAACCGTTCTTTTTCGAATCGCCCTTCAAACCATTTTAAACCGAGACTCAAACCAGAACCGGTGGTTCACGAATCATCTTCCAGACCATCCCTTGGCAGTTTGGTTCAGGTTCATGATTTCATTGAACCTAAACCGGGGGTTCAGAAACCGTAACCGGCGGTTCCTGAACCATGGCCACCCCTACTAATTGGTATACCAATCGATCCAACTATATACATATAAGCCTAGGCATACTTTGGGAAAATTAGTATTATTAAGCACTTATAGTTTTATTATTTCATGCTATGTACTATTAAGGGTTCATAACATATTTTTATTTCACTTCATGTACTACCTATGCTTTATACCATTTCCATGTTATTATAATGGGAACATAGGTCCCAAGCACTTATTCGTATAACTTATGTATTTATCATATGTATTTATCACTCTCATTATTTTATGTCATGTACTATACATATTTATAGTATTGTTATTTCATATATGATGGAAACATAATTTCCAAGTGTATTTTCCTATGACTTATGTGTTTAGCAAACAATTTAGGTAAATTTACATTTTATGTATCAACTAATTTCATGTCACCTTGTAGTGGAAAAGTAGGTCCCACATACCTATTTCATGTAATTTAGCATGTAGAGACTTATTAGGGATAAGTTCTTACTAAAAACAATTTAATTCAAGAACCTTTCTTTAGGTTCAGTTTCACTGTTTTGACTTTACATATCACGTTGAGCAATTACACATTATTACTTATTTTTTTGAAATGTACATATCACTTTATAGTGGGAAAATAGATCCCACATACACTTTCATGTGGTTTAGTGTTTAATGGCTTCTTAGGGTTAAATTCCTACCATAAGATAATTTATCTCATGGACCATTCTTTGGTTTCAGTTTTTGTGTCTTACTTCTACCTATCCATATGATCAGTTTGTAGCCATTGTTTGGCCACACTTCCTTCATGGAAGTTGTTCCTCTATGTCTTATCTTTATTTTCCCTTTTGAATCATATCAATTTGATTTTTAGAACTCAAGTTATGGTCAGATAACCATAACTGACTCATTCCCAGATTCTGGTTCCTTAACTAGGTAGCTTTTGGACTTAAATTTTACCTAATTAATGGAACAAGTTGCAGTCACTTTTAGGCATGGTGATCTTCATAAAAATTGTTGCCCTATTTCTTATGATCATTGAGAAATTTGTATCACAATTTTTTAAGTTTTGTGGAATTATTTATGGCCAATTAACTGACCTGGGGGCTCAGTTCAGGACAGTGACTGCAGGTTAATTTTTGAGATTCTTAAATTCATAATTTAAGGATGGTTCCTAAAACAAAGTCGTAGCCCTATTTCTTAGGTTTCTGGAAAGGTATGGCTCATCTTAATTGGATTTTTCTAGTGGGAGTTATGACTAAAAGACTATTCTGGGGTCAAGTGAAGTTTGGTCAGATTGTAGGTTTTGATGCAGTGATTATTCTAACTGTTTGACCTAGTTCTCTTATTTTTTGGGTTTTGGTCAAAACAGCAATTTTGTAGGTCTGTGTCTTGTGGACATTTTTCCACTAGTTTCATTTCATTTGAGTTCTTGTAGACCAAGTTATGGTCATTTTGCCAAAACTGGTCGGGTGAGCTTAGGTCCAGCAGTTTCTGGGTATCCTAATTCTGGGCAGTTTTGTGACCCAACTTGGGCCAAAAATTTGGTTTGGTTTTTGGCATTTCTGGATTCAGTGGTTTTCATGAAAATTGTAGCCCTATATCTAAGCTTTCCAATGGTATCAAATTCAAGTCATTTGGACTAGTGTAGAGGGAGTTAGGACCAAATGAACATGTACTGTTCATTTGGTCATTTTCTGGGTTTAGTGCAGGGTAATCCGGATTTGGGCAGTATTTAGGTCAAGTTTTGGATAGATTTTGGGCATGGTTTCTTCATGGAAAATGGGATATTTTGGGTCTAGTTTCACCTCCAATTGGCCTCATACCAATTAGAGTCACATATTTTCAGTTATGGTTCAAAACTCATGCTGGACTCATTGAGTTCCAAAACCTACAGAAAATAAGCACTCCCAATTTCAATTTCCTCCATCTTCCTTACTTCAATTGGCATGCATAGCACTTCTATAAGCAACAATCTCAACTCAACCAAGTCAATTTCAAGCATTTACATAAAGTCCCCACATCATATACATAAACCCTAATTCTAATCACCCAATTTACACAAACTCAACTCTTTTACACTTCTTATCATATCAACTATTCAAACATCCTTATGGAACCATTTTTCATCATTTAAAAATAGCAAACCTCACAAGATTCATGGCTGCCAAAATTAGGGTTCTTCAATTCCTTTTTATTTGTTTTCATTTTCATGGAATACTCACTCATCTCATCATTCTAACAAGATTTAAAAAAGAGAGGGAGTGGTATTTTTGCACTTACCTTGTGACCCAACTTGCAAACTTCAATTTCTCTTCTTCAAATGGGTATCTAAAGCTTCCTTATGTAGTGGGAAGAATTATTTGTGAAGAGAGTTATGGGTTTTAATGGGTAAATGAAGAGGAAATCAAGCTTTAAGCTTGATAACAATTGTGGGGAGGGAGAGACCAAGGGAGACGACAAGGAGAGAGAGAGAAGAGGAAGAAGAAGATGGTTGGTGGGGTTTTGTCTCTTGTGGGTATTTATATATGTACATTTATGGGTTTTGTCCATCTTCCTTAATTCTCTTGTGGGTTTTGTCTCTTAATTTTTTTTTAAAATTTCATAAGCCTTTTTTTTCTTTTCTTTTCTCATTTTCCAATTCATTTCATAAATTTTTAATTTATGTTAATTATTTTATTCTCTCAATTTTTAATTTGAAATTTAGGTCAAAATTCACCTCTGGGGGGTCAAATGACCAAAATGCCCTTTGAGGTGCATATCGGGTTATTTTTAGTATTTTTGTATCAATTAATAAATTCTCTAAATTTTATTTTATTTTCTCTAACTTTTCTTTAATATCTTTAATGTCATTTTTACCTAAATAAACCTTAAAATTGGGTCCCAAAATTATTTCCTATATTTATTAAATTTTTCTTTACATTTATTTCATTAATTTAGGTCTCTTCACTATAGTTTAAGTTTAGTTTTAGACATTCTGACTGTTCGAACAGATATTAGTCGCTGGAACAGTAGAATGTATAGACTATCTACAGTGAAGGGGTTACAATTCTTCCCTCTAAATAGAAATTTCGTCCTCGAAATTTACCTGATGTGAAGAGCTGAGGAAACTGTTGCCTCGTCGTCTCCTCGTTCTCCCATGTAGCTTCTTCCATGTTGTGGTCTCTCCACAAGACTTTCACTAATGTGATCCTCTTATTTCTGAGTTCTTTCACTTCCCGTGCCAATATTCTGACTGGTTCTTCTTCATGCGTCAAATCAGGTTGTACAATTATCTCCTCTACTGAAATGACATGTGAAAGATCTGATCTGTATCTCCTGAGTATTGACACATGGAATACATTGTGAATCCTATTCAATTCAAGGGGTGAAGCTAGCCTGTAGGCTACTAGACCCACACGTTCAATGATATCATATGGACCAATAAACCTAGGGCTTAACTTATCCTTCTTACCAAATCTTAGCATTTTCTTCCAAAGTGATACCTTGAGAAACACCTTATCGCCAATCTCATACTCTATATCCTTTCTCCTCAGGTCGGCATATGACTTCTGTCTGTTTAAGGTGGCTTTTAAATTGTCTCTGATAAGTTTCACTTTTTCTTTAGTCTGTCTCACTAAGTCTAAGCTCACTACTTTCTCTTCCCCCATTTCTGTCCAACCTAAGGGAGTCATGCATCTTCTCCCATACAATGTTTCATATGTAGCCATTTTTTTATGCTGGCTTGGTAACTATTGTTATAAGTGAATTCTACCAAAGGAAGATAATTCTCCCAGTTCCCTTCAAAATCGATGACACGGCTTTTTAACATATTTTTCCAATACAAATCATATAATTCATGTCATATCATTACTATCATGTCTTTAACATCTATAACAATTTTAATAAGTTCTAAGGGTTACCTATATCACCACTGTCCATTCGTCTAGGGATGAAAAGCCATACTCAAGTGTAGTTGAGTGCCCAATGATCCCTATAACTTCTGTAGAAGAAATTCTCAAGTCTCGATTAGTTACGAGCGATATCGACACTCCATGTAACCGTACTATCTCAGCTATGTAGATCTCTGCTAATCCTTAGTTTGTCTTACTAAATCTAGCTCTATAATCTTATCCCTATCTCAATTTACTATCAGAAATACGTAGCTCTACACAATTGTCCCAAGTTGGTATTGTAATCTGTAGCTTACAGCACAAACATTGAGAATATTGCGTAGTTACCACGGTATATCCCAATAGATTAGGTTTTTCTTACACTTATCCTCAATTAGTTCTATACTCATCCTCTTTCATCTCATATATAGTCTCTTTCTTATTTCCATCCATTATCTTTAACACGATCCTTTTTGGTTGATAATCTACAATCACCTGGTGACCTAATGGGTTGGTGACAAGTATGTCATCTTCTAACCCATCTATCAGTATCCTCTTTCATCAGGAGGTACAATGCATATATAGGGGTGAATATAATTAGGGTCTATCAATACATATTTAAAGGTGTTATAATTAGAAAATGTACCTCTGACAACGTCTACCAGGTCTGGCTCCTCAGCTCTGACTCTCTCCACATCCAGGGCTAATGCTATCAACTGGGAGAAATCGGTGAAGTGGTAAGAAGTGACTATCACTCTGATGCTGTTATTCAATCCGTCCTCAAATATTTTGCATTTATCAACCTCTATCAGCATCAACTCCAATGCATATCCGCTAAGTCTCATGAATTTCGGCTCATATTCGGAGACTGTAAGCTGCCTCTGTCTCAGTGCCAGGAATTGTCTCCTTTTGGCCTCCAAGTACACATGACTAATGTATTTCTTTCTGAATTCAGGCAGAAAGAACTCCCAGGTGATCTGTGTAGGCTGTGTCACTCTAGATACCATCACCCACCATCTATAAGCATCCTCCTGTAGCAGTGACAGAGCACACTCCAACTACTGCTTTGGGGTGCAGTGCAACTACTGCAATACTCTCTCTATCCTCTCCAGCCAATACTCTGCTGTGGCTAGATCATCATCCCTCTTTCCTCTGAAGACAACTACCCCATACTTTCATAGTCTCTCTAGTGGTTAGAGCCCCATCGTTAGACCTACTTTCCCATTAAAAGGTGACATGAAATTAGTTGATACATAAAATGTAAATTTACCTAATTAATGGAACAGGTTGCAGTCACTTTTAGGCATGGTGATCTTCATAAAAATTGTTGCCCTATTTCTTATGATCATTGAGAAATTTATATCACAATTTTTCAAGTTTTGTGGAATTATTTATGGCCAATTAACTGACCTGGGTTCATGTACCCTGTGCCAACAGGGGCTCAGTTTAGGATAGTGACTGCAGGTCACTTTTTAAGATTCCTAAATTCATAATTTGAGGATGGTTCCTGAAACAAAGTTGTAGTCCTATTTCTTAGGTTTCTAGAAAGGTATGACTCATCTCAATTGGATTTTTCTAGTGGGAGTTATGACTAAAAGACTATTCTGGGGTCAAGTGAAGTTTGGTCAGATTGCAGGTTTTGATGCAGTGATTTATTATAATTGTTTGACCTAGTTCTCTTATTTTTTGGGTTTTGGCCAAAATATAAATTTTGTAGGTCTGTGTCTTGTGGACATTTTTCCACTAGTTTCATTTCATTTGAGTTCTTGTAGACCAAGTTATGGTTATTTTGCCAAAACTGGTCAGGTGAGCTTAGGTCCAGCAGTTTCTGGGTAACCTAATTCTAGGTAGTTTTGTGACCCAACTTGGGCCAGCAATTTGGTTTGGTTTTTGGAATTTCTGGGTTTAGTGGTCTTTATGAAAATTGTATCCCTATATCTAAGCTTTCCAATGGTATCAAATTCAGGTCATTTGGACCAGTGTAGAGGGAGTTATGACCAAATGAACATGTACTGTTCATTTAGTCATTTTTTGGGTTTGGTGCAGGGTAATCCGGATTTGGGTAGTATTTAGGTCAAGTTTTGGATAGATTTTGGGCATAGTTTCTTCATGGAAAATGGGCTATTTTGGGTCTAGTTTCACCTCCAATTGGCCTCATACCAATTGGAGTCACATATTTTCAGTTATGGTTCAAAACTCATGCTAGACTCATTGAGTCCCAAAACTTGCAGAAAACAAGCACTCCCAATTTCAATTTCCTCCATATTCCTTACTTCAATTGGCATGCATAGCACTTCTATAAGCAACAATCTCAACTCAACCAAGTCAATTTCAAGCATTTACATAAAGTCCCCACATCATATACATAAACCCTAATTCCAATCATCCAATTTACACAAACTCAACTCTTTTACACTTCTTATCATATCAACTATTCAAACATCCTTATGGAACCATTTTCATCATTTAAAAACAGCAAACCTCACAAGATTCATGGCTGCCAAAATTAGGGTTCTTCAATTCCTTTTTATTTGTTTTCATTTTCATGGAATACTCACTCATCTTATCATTCTTACAAGATTTAAAAAAGAGAGGGAGTGGTATTTTTGCACTTACCTTGTGACCCAACTTGCAAACTTCAATTTCTCTTCTTCAAATGGGTATCTAAAGCTTCCTTATGTAGTGGGGAGAATTATTTGTGAAGAGAGTTATGGGTTTTAATGGGTAAATGAAGAGGAAATCAAGCTTTAAGCTTGATAACAATGGTGGGGAGGGAGAGACCAAGGGAGACAAGGAGAGAGAGAGAAGAGGAAGAAGAAGATGGTTGGTGGAGTTTTGTCTCTTGTGAGTATTTATATATATACATTTATGTGTGCTTAAATTTTTTTCTTTAAAATTTCATAAGTCTTTTTTCTTTTCTTTTCTTTTCTTCTTCTTTTCTTTTCTCATTTTCCAATTCATTTCATAAATTTTTAATTTATGTTAATTATTTTATTCTCTCAATTTTTAATTTGACATTTAGGTCAAAATTCACCTCTGGGGGGTGAAATGACCAAAATGCCTTTCGGGGTGCATATCGGGTTATTTTTATTATTTTTGTATCAATTAATAAATTCTCTAAATTTTATTTTATTTTCTCTAACTTTTTTTTAACATCTTTAATGTCATTTTTACCTAAATAAACCTTAAAATTGAGTCCCAAAATTATTTCCTATATTTATTAAATTTTTCTTTACATTTATTTCATTAATTTAGGTCTCTTCACTATAGTTTAAGTGTAGTTTTAGACATTCTGACTGTCCGAACAAACATTAGTCGCTGGAACAGTAGAATGTACAGACTATACATTAGTCGCTGGAATAGTAGAATATACGAACTATCTACAGTGAGGGCATTACATCTTAGCTCAACAACCTAGATCGCCCGAACAACAAACTAGCTAAGGACACGCAACTGGCAATAAGCATACCTGTCTACAATATCGAGATCACAACCGAACAAGTGAGATTTTCGAAACTAACCATGATGGCTATTAGTCTTTGAGTCTATAAATACTAGAATGACACCACAAATAAGGTGCACTTACTCTGTTAAAGTTTCTACAATGCTCTATTATTGCTTTTAAATAGCATTTTGTTTTAGATTCAAAGTGTTATGATTCATTCTAATACATTTTTCTATTTATTATTACGTTATTGGAAGAATTTTCTGCAATTTTATTATGTTTATTTGTTCATCATCCATTTAATTGGCCATAATATATATATATATATATATATATATATATATATATATATATATATATATATATATATATATATATATTAGTTTAACAATTGCCATCCAATTTTTTTTTCTTTTAATTAATTTAATATGTGTGAGTTTTACCTATTTTAGTAAAAATTTTAATTAATTTCCCGCTCAAATAATAAAAACTCTTATTTAATTATTTAATACATAAATCAATAAAAAAAAATATCAAATTACACCTCCCTGTAATATTGTACATCATAATTGACAAATAAAACAATATTTATTAAAAAATAGAAAGCCCAAAAAATTTATCATGTAGTACTTTTTTTTACCTCTAATATGTATTATAACTTAAACAATAATAAGATTAAAGTAACATTAAAATTGTAAATAATTAAAAAATTTTGAATTACGAACATCAATATATAAATTAAAATTAAAATTAAAATTAGTTATTAATATATTGTGCATAGGACGAGTAATTAACTAGTAGTTTTATGCAACAAGGTGACCGAAAAAAATTGACAATTTTTGTGGGGGAGACTAATGTTAAGATTTCATTTTGAGAAAAATATATTTTTAAATATATTAATTGGTAAGGTTTTAAGTTAATTTAAAGGTATAGTTTAAATATTTTAATTATGAAAATTTTAAAATAATTAAGAGTTTTGATATTGCTATTTGAGTTATTGTTATTGATAAAAATATTTTTTAAAATATTCTAATTAATTAGATAATATTAAAAATTAACTAAAATTAAATTTTTATATTTATTTATAAAAAATTTAAAATGATTAAGTAATTTTTAAATTAATTTTTCTGAATTTAAAATATATATTTTTTTATAAAAAAAAAAAAAACTTGTTAATCTTCTAATTTTAAGATCAAATATGTCAAGACTCATTTTTTGGGTCAGACCGGCGCTAGGACTTGGGTCAGTATAAGGCTCCTGAAATCTGTAATAAGTCTAATTATTTCTAGTCCAACCATAAAGCCCATAAATCTAGTCCAATTTCAAGAAATCAAACGGACTGAGTCCGGCCATAAACTAGACTATCCAACGGGGAGCCTTAACTCATCTGACCTATAAATCAATAAAACAACAATATGGGGAGCTCAGCTCACCCTCATAATCCTCAAAGTAGATAAATAATCAAATGGGAGCTCGGTTTGCTTATCCAAAGGAATGAATATCTCATGCATCCAAACATTTTCACATAAAAAATGTTACAACTCCAAAAGTTTAGTTAATAGAACCTCGGATAAGGATGATACACTACTGGTACATGCGGAGTTCTAGAATTTAACAAAAGATAATAAAAGTAAACTGAACTTTTCTGGTTTAATCTACAAGAAAAGAAAATAGGTTATTTTCAACAAGTTCACTTGTCACCTGAGGAAAAATAGCTGAACGGGGGTAAGTGTTTGACTCATAGAGTAAGATATTGATTTTAAATACAATTTATATAACTATCTAAACCTAATACATTCTTATGTATAAAATGCAATATACACACATAATTTCAAACAATTCAAATAATATTTGCACAAAAGATAATTTAGAGCACTCACACACCCGTGTGTCATATCAACATATATATATATATAGGAGCTGATCCCCTATACAGCTCTCTTAATTTCAATACCTACCAGCGAGGTCAACTCAAGTTGAACTTTCTCTTAATAATCCAAGTGTGGGGGTCAATGAGATCAACTCAAAACCGTACTCACCCCGACTTATCCACATATAAGGATCGGGTCCCAGCGAGTCAAGCTCCAACAGTGACTACACGTTCTATCCATATCTATATCCGCACCATACACATGTCAACACACACACAGCTCCAAATTACCTTAAGGCGACATCCACAATAATTTCTTCAATAAAATATGCAACATAAGGGCATGCCTAACATTTAGTTGCATAAATATATATATATACATATATATATATATATATATATATATATATATATATATAAAAGTAAATGCATGAGCACGCTTTGAATATATAATAATAATATTGAAATTATAAATAAAATCAATATCTACTCACAGATTATCCAAATGTCACTAGGGTGGCTGAGAAGATGAGGAAGGTTGACTCGGATCACCTAAACAATACTCAAAACAAAGAACTAAAGAGCGTAAGACACCCTAAGTTTATGTAAAAAATCTAACAGAGTTTCTCTTGTACTTAATACCTACCTAACCTACAAATTAACTCAATTAACACTTTTCAATCAAAAAGGCCTCAGCTCACAACATAACAACTACACAATGCCCCTCTTGGCCTACCAAATTACTCAATTCTTACATAAAATAATTATTTAAAAATTCAAGACGTTACATTCTTCCTCCTTATAGAAAATTTGTCCTTGAATTTTTATACAAGACAGAATAAATACACTGAGTTATATACTAAACATGTATGGGTACTTGTTGCGTATATCCCACTCTGACTCCCAGGTGCATTCCTCTACAAATTGACTTCTCCATTGAACTTTAATCATAGAGATTTGTTTTGATCGAAGTTGCCCCATTTGATAATCCACTATGGCCACTGGTTGTTCCTTAAAAGTCAAGTTCTCATTTAACTCCACTGTGTCTAGTTGCAATATATGAGAAGGGTCGAGAACATATTTCCTAAGCATGGAAATATAAAACACTAGGTGGATATGAGAAAGGTTTAGTGGCAACTCAAACCGATAAGTAACTGCTCCCACTCTGTCCATGATCTCAAAAGGTCCTCTGTAACGGGGTGCCAACTTGCCTTTCTTTCCAAATCTCATAACCCCTTTCATAGGAGAGACCTTTAAGAACACATAATCACCCATTACAAATTCTACATCTTTACATCTTGGATCTGCATAACTCTTCTGCCTGCTGAAAGTTATCTTTAAATGTTCCCTAATCAAAGGAATCATCTCTGAAGTGTACTGCAGCAAATCTAAATCATGTACTTTTGCCTCTTCAACTTCTGTCCAACATAGAGGGGACCTACACTTCTTGCCATATAATGCCTCATAAGGTGTCATTCCAATACTGAAATAATAGTTATTATTATAAGCAAACTCCACTAATAGTAGCTAATCATCCCATTGACCTCCAAAATCCATGACACACATGCGAAGCATATCCTCCAATATTCAAATTATCCTTTCAAACTGTCCATCTATCTATGGGTAAAAAGTCGTACTAAAATTCAGTTGTGTGCCAAGTGCTTCCTGAAGTTTCCACCAAAACTGAGAAGTGAACTAGGGCCCTCTGTAAGATATTATGAAAGTAGGAATCTCATGCAATCTAACTATCTCATAGATGTATAACCTTGCATACTAAGCAATAGAATAGGTGGTCCGTACAGGCAAAAAGTGAGCTGACTTGGTCAAACTGTCCATAATCACCCATATAGAATCATACCCTCGGGTAGTACGAGGCAACCCAGCTACGAAGTCCATAGTAAGCAACTTCCATAATGGCCTCTGATGCTCAAACTTTACTTTCTGACAAGCTAGGCACTTAGACACAAAGTCTGCTATGTTTCCCTTTATACCATTCTACTAGTACTTATCCTTCACATCATGGTACATCTTTGTACATCTTGCATGAACATTGTAAGGTGTATAGTGTGCCTCTTGCATAATTTCATTTCCTATGTTGTCCACATCTGGCACACATACTCTAGAGCCTTGCATAAGGGTACCATCTCCATCAAACCCAAATTCACAATCTTTTCCTTACTGCACCTTTTCCATAATCTGTATTAATTATGGGTTCCTATGCTAGCAAACTCTAATTCTGTCCTGCAGATCCGACCATACTATGAAATGTGCCAAAAGTGCACCCGAAGCAGTTATATTCAACATCAAACCTAGATCCATTAGTTCATGCAACTCTTACATTAACAATCTTTTTTTTTTTTTGTTATATGTGCCAAGCTACCGGAAGACTTTCTACTTAAAGCATCTACCACCACATTTGCTTTACCTAAGTGGTACTGGATAATGTAATCATAGTCTTTCAGAAGCTCCATCTATATCCTCTGCCTCAAATTTAAATCCCTCTGCTGAAAGATGTACTTTAAACTTTTATGGTCGGTGTATATCTTATGTGTTTTACCATACAGGTAGTGCCTCTAACTTTTCAGTGTAAAGACAATAGCTGCCATTTCTAGATTATGAGTGGAGTAATTCTGCTTGTGCTTCTTTGACTGTCTAGAAGCATAAGCCACCACTTTACCATACTGTATCAAAACACACCCTAATTCAACCCTAGAACCATCACAGCATACCATATACCCTTTTCCACTCACCGGCAAAGTTAACATAGTAGCTAAAATTAAACAGTCATTAAGCTTTTGGAAGCTTTCCTTACACTTATCAAACTAGAAAAACAGGACATTCTTTCGAGTCAACCGTGTCAGAGGAGCTACTATCCTGGAGAAGATCTGTATAAAGTGCCTATAATAACCTGTTAGCCCTAGAAAACTTCGCATCTCGGTGATTGTAGTAGGCTTAAGCCAATCAGTTACTACTTCAATTTTCTTAGGATCCACTTGAACGCCTTCACTTGAGACCATATGTCACAAGAATGAAATACTTTCTAGCCAAAACTCACACTTTGAAAACTTAGCATATAGTTGATGCTTCCTCAAGGTTTGCAACACCATCCTTAAATGCCAAGCATGTTCTTCTTTGGTCCAGGAATATACTAAAATGTCATCTATGAAAACAGTGATAAATTGATCTAGGAATGGCCTAAACACTCATTCATTAGATCCATAAAGGCTGCTAGTGCATTAGTGAGTCCAAACGACATCATCAAGAACTTATAATGACCATAACTTTTCCTGAATGTTGTTTTTACCACATCCTCACTCCTTATTCTCAGCTAATGATAGCCCGATCATAGGTCTATTTTAGAGAAGCATCTTGCTCCTTGCAGCTAGTTAAACAAGTCATCAATTCGAAGAAACGGATACTTATTCTTAACTGTCATCTTATTCAGCTTGTCTGTAATCAATGCACAACCTCAATGACTCATCCTTTTTCCTTACAAACAAAATATAAACACCCCAAAGTGATGTGCTTGACCAGATAAAACCCTTGTCTAGAAGCTCCTACAGCTATTCTTTCAATTCTTTTAACTCTGCTGGCTCCATCCTGTAGGATGGTATAGAAATAGGGTTTGTACCCGACATAGTATCTATGCAAAATTCAATCTGCCTATCAGGTGTCATCCCAGGAAGCTCTTCAGAAAAAACACTCATAAATTCCCTAATAATAGGTATATTTTTCATATAACTACCTTCAACAGATGTGTCCCTCACTAATGCAACATAACCTTGACAACCACGCCTTAACATCTTTCTGACACTTATGGTTGACACTAGATTGTATGGAGATACACTCCTGTCATCATCAAAGCTAAACTCTCACTCGAGTAATATGGAAATGCATCTTTTCATTATTTCTTAATCCTAACTTGATTGCTGACTTCATTACTTCCAAAATTCTAACTCTACGATTGGTTTTCACTAGCACATCCACCATATAGTATCATATTATAGTACTAACCTATTACTTATTTTATGGAACACAAGCCATTCACCATGGATGATTCTTCCTGTATCCCCTTCTTAACATGACTATCAAAACATTATCATTCCTTGCTATCCTTTATAGGGAATTACTCTTCATGATTAGATAGGTATTCTTGAACATATAATTTCCACCTGAACATCATGGTAGTGAGAAATGAGTATTGTACTATAATCCTAAACAAGATACTTTACACATTCATTCTTCTTGATATAGCCACATCTATTGCCTATAGCTTTCTAAACTTTAGCTTCAAATTTACCTATATCTCCTGATAATTGTCGAATCCACCAAAAATTAAATTAACTAAAATCACCAATTATGAAATATTTTCTACAGTAAGTGGTAAATCCAGGTCGAACTCTAGAGACTAAATTATTAAATTTCGTGCACTTGTGTATAGAAAAAAGAAACAAAGGTTGGGGGGGGGGGGTTAATTCGCAATCCAAAGAAGAAATCAATAATACAAAATTAAGATCTAAAAATAAGAAACTCTGCAATTAAACAAACTTTAGTCTAAGGTAATTCTTATTCCAATGTATTGATTCGATCATAGACAAAAGAAATACAATTATATCTTATTGAATGCTTAACATAGATTTACCAAATAGCGAGGTAAACCCCTGACTTCCCTATACTCATCAATTCGAGCCCAGCACTCTTATTGAATCTAATTATTAACTGAGTTGGTATTAAGCAATCCTCATCAAATTAATAACTGCTTTAAGAAAAGGAAGTAGTTAAGTTGAACAATAATTTATGAAGCATAAATCATTTAATCTACCATATTGTTTCCTTAGGTTATTATCGAAAACTTGGATCATAATCAATAAAACCTAATTGCTACTCATGTTCAATCTTACACAACAATTACGGATTATGAAGATGAACTAGCAATTGATCAATCAAACAATTAACCAATAGGCCTTTTTAGCAAATCATTCAACAGATCAAAAACAATTAAATCAGAAAACAATAGATATTCAAAAAGACATAAATTAAATTAAGAACCTGGTCTCACAAATCACACATAAGAACTTGAATCCCTTGAACTGAATTAAGAACTTAGCCACTTGTAACGCTCTCACCATAGGTAGTCCGTACATTTTACTGTTCCGATGACCAATTTCTGTTCGGACAGTCAGGATGTCTGGAACTACACTTAAACTATAGTGAGGAGGCATAAATTAATGAAATAAATATTAAAAAAATATAGGAAAAATTTTGAGAAATAAAAATAAAATTTAGAGAATTTATTAATTGGTATAAAATAATAAAAATAATCCGATGGGCACCATGAAGGGCATTTTGGTTATTTCACCCCTAGAGGTGAATTTTGACCTAAATATCAAATTAAAATTAGGAAATAAAATAATTAACATAAATTAAATTTATGAATTTTAATTTGGAAAATGAGAGGAGAAAGAAGAAGAAAAGAAAAGAAAAGAAAAAAAAAAAGAAAATAGACTTATGGCATTTAAAAAAAAAATTCTACACATAAATTACCTGATTTAAATGACATTAAAATTTATAATAGACATGACAAGACAAGATAGGGTGCTCTGGCACTGAATATGTCACTCCTCGCTCGGCTACACTATAGACGGGTGAGGGGCGTCACATTTAGTGGTATCAGAGCAGAGGTTTAGGCGGTCCTAGACCTAGATAGATAGAAAGAAATAGTTGCATCACATGCATGGGCCTTTAGATAGAGTCGAGGTAACACTAATGCAGATCTGTTCTTTGTCTGTTTTATAGGATTGATGGCATCTGATCCTTCAGAGCACGGACCTCCAAGGCCGATAGAGGAGGAGGTAGAAAGTCATGCACTTGCACCTGCTCCTAGTAGGGAGCGAAGCAGCAGAGCAGAGTCATCTCGAGGTACTGTGAGTAGGGCACAGCAAGCCTTCTACGAACAGATGACACAGCTGTTACATCAGGTCACTGAAGCCATTCCTCAGCCACAGCCACCTCCACCCCCACAGCCGCAACCTGTACACATAACTCCACTAGAGAGACTACCAAAGTATGGGGCAATTGACTTCAGAGGTAAGAAGGATGATGATCCAGCCGTAGCAGAGTATTGGCTGGAGAGGACAGAGAGGGTTTTGCAGTAGCTCCACTGCACCCCAGAGCAGTAGTTGGAGTGTGCTCTATCCCTATTACAGGAGGATGCATATAGATGGTGGGTGACAGTATCGAGAATGGTACAGCCTGCACAGATCACTTGGGAGTTCTTTCTAGCTGAATTCAAAAAGAAATACATCAGCCATGTGTACTTGGAGGCCAGAAGGAGAGAATTCCTGGCACTGAGGCAGAGGCAACTTACAGTCTCCGAATATGAGTGGGAATTTGTGAGACTTAGTGGATATGTATTAGAGCTAATGCCTGTAGAGGTTGATAAGTGCAGAAGGTTTGAGGATGGACTGAATGACAACATTCGACTGATAGTTACATCTTTCCACTTCACAGATTTCTCCCTATTAGTAGCGTCGGCTCCGGATGTGGAGAGAGTCAGAAATGATGAGCAGTCCAGGAGAGACAGATAGCGTAAAAGAGGTCCTGGACAGGGCCAGTTTAGTGCACCAGCTACTAGTAGTAAGAAGCATAAGGGTTCACAGAGCCAAACATAAGGCCAGAGGGGCTAGTCTGGAGTATCTATAGCTAGTTCCCCAGGTACAGTAACAAGAGAATCAATTTTAGTGCCAGAATGTACCCACTGTGGCAGGATACACAGAGGGGAGTGTCGAATGTTGACTGGTGGATGTTTCAAATGTGGGTCTATGGATCATTTCATACAAAGTTGTCCACAAGGGAGTGCTCCCACTGCACAACCACAGATAGAGAGGACTACCCTGGCAGCATAGAGGGGTAGAAGACCTGTGAGGCCTGAGATAGCTGGTACATCACAGAGGGCTTCTGAGACGACAGAACGGCCCTAGGCTAGAGTAGCACCCCGTGTGTACGCTATGGCTTGAGAGGAGCCAAATCCGGTAAACGTTATCAGAGGTACATTTCCTAATTATAATACCTTTAAGTATGTATTGATAGACCCTAATTATATTCATCCCTATATATATACATTGTACCTCTTGTTAAAAGAGGATACCAAGAGATGGGTTAGAAGATGACATGCTTGTCACCAACCCTTTGAACCATAAGGTTATGGTAGATTATCAACCGAAAAGGATCATATGAAAGATAATAGATGGAAATGAGAAGGAGGCTGTATATGAGACGAAAGAAGATGAATACAGAACTGGTTGAGGAAAAAAAAAAGAGTTAGTCTATTGGGATATACCGTGGTAACTATGCAATGCTCTTGATGTTTGTGCTGTAAGCTGCAGATTATAATACCGACTTAGAACTATTGTGTAGAGCTACGTATTTCCAATAGTAAATCGAGATAAGGATAAGATTGTAGAACTAGTATTAATAAGACAAACTAAAGAAAAAGTAAAGTATTTAACATAAAAAGGCGAAATGACAAGGAGATAGCGGTCCCTCGATTATTTACACTGTGTAAATTTCGAGGACGAAATTTTATTTAGAGGGGAAGAATTGTAACGCCCTCACCTTAGGTAGTCCATACATTTTACTGTTCTGACGACCAATGTCTGTTTGGACAGTTAGGATGTCTGGAACTACAATTAAACTATAGTGAGGAGGCATAAATTAATGAAATAAATATTAAAAAAATATAGGAAAAATTTTGAGAAATAAAAATAAAATTTAGAGAATTTATTAATTGGTATAAAATAATAAAAATAACCCGATGAGCACCATGAAGGACATTTTGGTCATTTCACTCCTATAGGTGAATTTTGACCTAAATATCAAATTAAAATTAAGAAATAAAATAATTAACATAAATTAAATTTATGAAGTTGAATTTGGAAAATGAGAAGAGAAAGAAGAAGAAAAGAAAAGAAAAGAAAAAAAAAAGGAAATAGACTTATGGCATTTAAAAAAAAATTCTACACATAAATTACCTAATTTAAATGACATTAAATTTTACAATAGACATGACAAGATAAGATAGGGTGCTCCAATACCAAATGTGTCACTCCTCGCTCGGCTACACTATAGACGGGTGAGGGGCGTCACACCACTCATGTTCATGGCTTACAGAAAAATAAAGAAAAATAAAGAAGAAATCTAAAAAGAAAAATGGAGAACGAAGGCCTTCTATGGAGAATGAAGGTCTGAATTGGGATGCTCTTAGCTGCTGCCCAAAGACGTATTTATAATCAAAAACCTAATTCCAAAGATAGGAACCAAACTAGGAAAAGTTTTGAAATTCAAAAGAAAGATTTTCAACCTGCATTCACATCTCTGAAATCAAGGCCGATTTTCAGTAACTTCTTTTCTGAATCTGCCTCTGTCCTCTTCAGAAAAGTTGTAGTCCTATTTCTTAGCTTTCCAACGGGTACTCATTTGCCCAAATCCAAGGTCTATAGTCCAAGTTATAGTCCAAAAATTGGGACTGGTTCAGATAGATGGTTCAACCCATAGTGACGACTTCATTGCCGTTTTTGACAATTAAAATGGCCTCATCTCGCGTCCAACGCTTCATAGAAGTTGTAGAGGGTGCTCTTAAGGATCAATTAGCATTGGGCTTGCTTCATTTGGACGTCTGAAACTCCAGATATAAAATAAATACTAAAACTGGTCGTGACACATCAAGTCTGGGCTTTTGCAATAGATCTATAGCTCATTTTGTTAACCTTGGAGACTGATTTGGGCTTTGGTCCCTCTTTATCATTTGAAGTGCTCTATCTTAGCTTTTTAATGGATTAAACAGCACTTAATTTGGAGAGCCACAACTTTAGAAACACCTGAAAAATACAGCAACGGTCAAATGCTAAAAATTTCTCCATTTAACACAATTATTCCACAACTATCTAAAAATATCCCTAAATGATAAATATATTTTAACCAACTGAATTAAACATAAAAACACACTAAAAACACTAAATGTGATGGGAGTAAAATTAATAAATTATGCACTTATCATCTCTTGATCCTCCTCTTCAATTTTCATCATCTCTTCACAATTATTATGCTCTACCTACAGGATTTCACTGCACCAACTCCTTATTGTACCATTGCTCTGCCTGGCATATAATCTCATAATTTACTATATTTGTTTACACTCTATTTGTATTTCATACCTAGCATTATTATCATGTGTCTCTGTCTTCTGCGGTATTCTAAAAGATACCTCTCACTATCAAATCCTTCTAGAACTATCTCTAGTCTTACATTCATTACTTTGATCTTTGTACTTCTTAGTGACTTGTGAGTAACATTTACACCTATCATGTAATCTACTATTATTCTGTTACCTATTATTAAACTGTCACTCATATTTCCTCACAAAGTTACCCAGTTGGTCATACTGAAAATACTTGCCTAACTCTCGATTACAACCTCTAGGTCTCACCATTCTGAATTCTAACATCAAATATTTGTACCATTATCTCTCATCATGTATATTTGAACCTTGAGTTTTATTCAACTTATTATATACTGACTTTGCTTCTTTGTCTGATAAGATAGTTTAAGTTACCATTACACCCCCTTTGGTTACTATCTACTTTGGTTGTATATTTCATCTAACTTTTCTCACACTATTAATAATCTAAAAGGTCCTTGTCGCATTGTCCCTTATTCTACCTTAGGAATAGAAAACAGATACAGTCTATTCCAAATCCTATAACTCTGAGCTTCATGTTCTGGCTCTTAACACTACACCAACTATGACCTGCTTTGAGTTCTGCATATTTGGATTCTATATTGTGACAAACATTCTCCTTTGTATCCTGACTCTACGTTTCCTTATCTTATCCTAATTTAGGCGTTTCAGTTTATTATTTAGCCAACTCCTTTTATCTTACCCAAATCCAGACTTTGACTATTTTATCCTTTAGCTCTATCCTCTTTCTTGACCTGACTATCATGTCAGAAACTTGTATCTTTTCACTATCTCTACCAAGTCATCTACGCATTAATTTTACTCAAAATGGTCTCCTGACCACTTTAGCTAGTACTTTCACTGGCATTTGGGTTATGCTGCATCCATAAACAACTGTCTAAATTTCCATTTCTATACTCCCCTATTGATTAGCATTTTGTAATTTTTCTTCGCTAAGTTACTGCCCTTAACATTATTCTGTTTAGAGTATACACTTATCTTGAGCAATAAGAAGTTGAAAAGAAACTCAAGGAATTATAGCCATGCATTCACTGTGTGATCTCTGTTCTTATCTTTTAGACTACATACTACCCTTTACTATCTTGAGGAGGGGATCTGCAGGGATTTTATTTTCCCATTTCCACTCAATTGGTCAAAACTTAAGATAATGGACATAACCTACCATTTAATTTACCTATTTTTCATCCATCATTATCCAATCACTTATGATTCCTACAATGGAACTTATACCCTCTCTAGGGTACCTGAGTCAACTACTCTCTACTACACTCTACAGTCCCATCTAGGACACTATTCCATAGTTCACCATTGCTAGTAGTAACCTTCTATCTCTCCTGAAAGGATAAGGCCATCCTACATTATAATTGACTACAAAAGAACTACATCTATCACCTTGCCAGAACCATGTCAGGCTATCTGCTCTCTTATCATACTGCAAACTCCTTAAAGCGTCATTTCATAGGCTATGAACATCATTCATAGCATCCAATCTCCTTTTAAGGGAGCAAAGTCATACTCTATGCCTTGCTGCCACACAAAGAAGATACTATTTTTACTAAACTTTTGGCAAAACATCCATTGTAATGCCAAACTGTCCAAGACCCCATATCGGAGACCAGATGGTCTCACTCTACAAAAGCTATCTTTACTTTATGACTATACTAAAACCTCTAATATTATGGTAACTCCAAATGTAACTCTAGCTCATGCTAGGATAACTGAGTCACTGACTCTAGTTACCGCTCAATTGGGATCGTCGATATTCTAGTTTAAGGGTTTTAAACCCCTAGCTAGGAGTCCCAAACTCCTTTGCAAAAATAAAACTCTATTTTGGTATATCCATACCAAAACAAAAGCTAGCTACAAACATTCGCATTAAACACATTAGGGAAGCACATAGTTATACACAATAATCCCATGTCGGTACTATAATTTACAGCTTACTGCATAAACAATGAGAGCATTACGTAGCTCAGTATGGTACGTCCCAACAGACCAGGTTTTCTAACCTCTTATCTCTCTTTCACCCATTGATACCATAAACTTGCCCTGACAGGGCTGTCCACTGATAAATGCTAGCAATGGTACATTTACCTCTATTTAGGGCAGTTCTACTACCATAACTGACATTTATGTACTCGTGCCTTACATTAGATAGGCACACTAATTGGCCCTATTTTGACAGAAACATGACATTTCTTAGAGTATGTATCCCCTTGGCAGACCTCAACATGTCTACTAGCTTAAGTTCACATCACCATGTACTCCATGAAGAATGAGACACTAAACTGTGAAGGAGCGGAAGCGTAAAAAACACAAGTTTATACAATTGAATTCAAAAATTTTCACCTAGGGTCACATGCATCATGCAAGATTTATTTTTATCTATTTGATTTCAATGATAAACAACATATTAAAACTCTTTTAACATGTTTTTGGATCTGTATTTGTCATTTAAGATTTTAAAATTAATCAGATTAATTTTAGAACCCTAGATTAGATGAAGAACAAATACATTAACCTCTTGATGCACTGCAGTGTATTTGTGCCTTTGAGATGCGTCTTCAGGACACCAGATGTTGTCCCTCTAGTTTGTCCACACCAAGAACACCTATGGCAGCCCTTGAATAGCTTCTAAAGCTTTTTCTATTATTTAGAAAATCAATTTCTGCCTTTTAAGAGATTAAATATATAAATAGAACACTAGAAACGATTTTTAGTATTTTTAATTCAAGATATTGTTTGCTAATCTCTTGGAATAGATGAGAGATGAAGAAGAAGAGAGAATGGGAGCCTCAAGGGTGGCGGCACACATGGGAGGCTGTGACACCCCTTACCCGTCTATAGTATATCCGAGTAAGATATGTCACACAGTGTACCAGAACACTCTATTTTATCTCAATCATTTTTATTCTTCCTTAATTTATTTTTGTCATAGTTATGAAGTACAATTTGTGAAATATAATTCATTTAAGCCATTTATTGAAATTATAATTTATTTGAGGTTCCACAAATTTTATAGAAAATTCGGCAGAGTGCAGGCTAAAAATGGATAAAACAGTTCTTCGGAACCTGTGAAAAACACTTCCAAAATTTTCAATCACTCCCAAACTCCATTTCATCAACAAAATCTCAATATTTCTCAAATATACTCCCATTTCTCATTCATTCATTTCATAGGATATTCAAGTATAAGTCACAAATAAATATTCACTTTTTCATTCATAAACATAATTTCCACTATTTACATTGATAACAAAATACATTACATGAGTCTCAATTTCATATGAGAAAATAAAAGTTAATTACAAAATATTCAAAATGAAACCTAGTGTCCTACCAATGCACTGATGTCGGTGAGGTGACACGGACACTATGCGGAGCTGCAGAAGTTCTCACCCAGTCTGTGGTCTACTGGGCTCTCGGTCGGTCTCTCCAGAACCAACGCGTGGCAAAAAGCAATGCGCTAAGCAATAATGCTTAGTGGTGCCAATAATAAAATAAAATGAAATAACAGAAAGTAAATATGCAGTGCATGTTTTCATGTCTTATGCAGACAATTTTTCGATCATTATTGGTAATCTTATTTATTATGTACCTGTTCTATTCATTATTTCATTAAATTTGTTCGCTTTCATTTTTGGTTGCCCAAGTAACCTATACTGGATGACTGGACTGGATAAACGGGTAAACTGGCACTGGGTATTAAGTACCTCGGGCCATCATACCATCGGTCACATATGTATCTCCCGGTGTGCAACAGAACAACTAATAAGCTGTAATAACATTAGGCACAAGGCCAAGTATCAACATAATGTCAGAATGGCTAAAAGCCATGAAATCACAGAATGGCATAATGGCATGTGCAGTACTGCTAACTGAACCCTATTGGCATGCCAACCTATCCAAACCAATCTTGCTAGGTGTACTAGGGCATGTTATACTTTTAAACTTTACAATTCTTGAAATTTAAGTTTAGGTGTTACTATTCATTTCATTGGTCAACTAAAATGTTGACTTTTGCATAGGCAATAGGTGCATTGGTTCTAATACTCCCAACATACCACATTTTGCATTCTAAAATTGTTGGTATTGGTTGCCAATACCATTTCTAAGCTTAGTGTTAGTTATTCAAAATTTTTAGATTTCAAGCCTCATATTTACTGTTCCATTGGTTATTTGTACAATAGGAATTTGGCAAAATTATCTTCATGAAAGTTGTTCGTTATTTTGTCTGGTTATATTTCCTTTTTTGAATCACTCCATTTGGAGTTTTGTAGCTCAAGTTATGGCCTAAACACCATAACTGGCCAGATTGGACAGAATCTAAAATTTTGGGCAAAACTGGTTCTGCCAGATTTGGAAACCTAAGTTTGGTTGGAAATTTGACTAGGTTATGGTCAGAATTTGGATTTTTGTCCTCATGAAAGTTGTAGGTCTATGTCTCAGCTTTCTGCTGGTACAATTTCAGGTCAATTGGACCTTTCTACACTGAGTTATGACTAAATGAATAAGCACTGTTCATTTGGTCATTTTGCCCAGGCATAATGCAAGTCACCTGGATTAGGGCAATTTTTAGGTCAACTTGGTTTGGTTTTCTAGGTAAGGTTTCTTCACCAAAATTGTGCCATTATGTGTCTAGTTTCATGTCCAATTGGCCTTGCACCAATTGAACCTCTACAACTCCAGTTATTGCTGCCCAAACCGGTTGGACTCATGGTCAGTCCTGCAAGCCAGCCAAGGCAGCAATACTAACTTCAATTCCCACTACACAAACCACTTCATTTCTCATTCACACATAACCAAATGGTCACTAATTGACCATTAAAACTTAATTTCACCATTACATGATCAAAGTCTCAATTTCATGCTCAAACCCTAACTCCAATTTTCAATTCATGGCATACACACACTAAACTCATATCAAATCACTTTATCTATCATCTATACTCATCAATAACATAATTAAGCCACTTAATTTCATCAAAAACCAAAAATCCTTAAACTTTCTCATGGCTTTCAAATTTAGAGATTTCATTTACTCAAGTTTTTCTTTTAATTTCACACAATTTCTACTTGATTTAGCATGCTTACAAGATTAAAGAAAGAAAAGAAATTGTTTAGTGCACTAACCTTGAATTGGATGCTCTTTGGGCTTGTTACAACTTCAATTTTTCTTCAAATTTCTGCTGCCTAAAGCTTCCTCAAGGTGCTAGGTTAATTTTTTGTGAAGAATGCTAGGGTTTTTATGGTAGAATTGCATGGGATATAAGCTTTGAGAAAGCTTTAATGGTGGAAAAGGTTTAGGGAAGGGTCTCGCCTGGCTGAAACAAGGGAGGAAGACAACTGATTTTTTTCAAATTTTATCTCATTTTAATTGTTTTAATGTGTGCTTGTTGAATTCTAATTGGCCCACAAATTTTATTGCATCATGCTTGCATATGCATGATGTCATAATTGGGTATTTGATTCTATTTTCTTTTTCTTTCTTTTCTACTCAATTTCAATTTAATTTTTAGCAATATTTATTCATATTTTATGTCATAATAATTATTTACTTAACTGGACAAGTTGGCCAAAAATCATCTCTGAAGACGAAATGACCAAAATGCCCTTCGTTTGGCTTAACAGACTAAAATTGTCTGTACCAATTGAAAATTTTTTCTAAGCATTTTCTTGGCATTCTAATGCCATAGGAACTTCAATGACCCTTCTTTGGAGTCCCAAAAATTATTTTATGAATTTTTCCTTGGGTCTAGGGCTCTTAGTTGCGAGAACTGCAACTTCACACTGGGTTACCCATCACTAGGGTACCGGCTCATTTAACTTGATTGTATTTTATTTCTAAAATTTTTCCTAAATTTTTCTTATTAATATTTGAGTTAATTATGGTTCCTCACTTTAGTTTAAATATTTTTCCGAACGTTCTAGCTATCCGGACCCACACTGGTCATCGGAACAGTAGAATGTACGGAGTTGCTACAGGGAGGGTGTTACAACTCTTCCCCTTTATTTAAGGAGGCAACTTGGGAAAGTGAAGAGACAATGAGGCAACAGTTCCCTCAACTGTTTGGATCAGGTAAATTTCGTTCTCGAAATTTACCTGATCCAAACAGTTGAGGGAACTGTTGCCTCATTGTCTCTTCACTTTCCCAAGTTGCCTCCTCAGTGTTGTGGTGCCTCCAAAGCACTTTCACCAGTGGAATTTGCTTACTCCTCAACTCTTTCACTTCCCGAGCCAGGATCCGTATGGGTTCTTCTTCATATGTCAAATCCGTTTGTACTTCAATTTCTTCCATGGAAATGACATGTGAACGATCTGAGCGGTATCTTCTTAGCATAAATACGTGGAACACATTATGGATCTTGTCCAGCTCTGGTGGTAAAGCTAGCATGTAGGCCACTGGACCTATACGTTCAATGACTTCATATGGGCCAATGAACCTAGGGCTTAACTTACCTCTTCTTCCAAACCTCAGTACCTTCTTCCACGGTGACACCTTAAGGAACACTTTGTCGGCAACTGTGTATTCTATTTCTTTTCTCTTCAGGTCGGCATAGAATTTTTGTCTGTCTGAGGCAACCTTCAGATTGGCTTTGATTAGCTTTACCTTCTCCTCAGTCTGTTTCACCAGGTTTGGGCCTACTAGTTTGTCTTCGCCTAATTCAGTCCAGCACATTGGAGTTCTACATTTTCTCCCATACAGTGCTTCATACGGGGCCATTTGGATGCTAGCTTGGTAGCTATTGTTATATGTAAATTCTGCCAGTGGGAGGTATCTATCCCAACTTCCCTCAAATTCAATGACACAACTCCTCAGCATATCCTTAAGGACCTGACGTATATTTCATGTTATTATTATCATTTCAGTTCAATATTTATATTAGTTCAATTGGTTTCAATTGTTTACCTAGATTGCTCTTTCTGATTGCTCATCCGTCTAAGGATGGAAAGCTGTGCTGAAGTGGAGTTATGTACCCAAGGATTCATGCAACTTCTTCTAGAATCTTGATGTAAACCTTGGGTCTCGATCAGATATGATGGAAAGTGGAATTCCATGCAGTCTAAATATCTCACTGATATACAATTCTGTTAACTTCTCCAATGAGTAGTCAGTCCTAACTGGCAGAAAATGTGCTGACTTCGTCAATCTATCTACTATCACCCATACTGCATCATGCTTCTTCTGGGTGAGAGGTAGACCACTTACAAAATCCATGGTGACCCGATCCCATTTCCATTCAGGTATGCGTATAGGCTGTAGCAAACCCGATGGAACTTGATGTTGTGCCTTGACTTGCTGACATGTTAAGCATTTAGTCACATTGTCAGCTATGTCCTTCTTCATACCAGGCCACCAATAATGAAGTTTCAGATCATGATACATTTTTGTACTTCCTAGGTGCATAGCATAAACATTAGTGTGTGCCTCTTTCAAGATACTGGCCTTCAATTCCCTATCATCTGGAACACATAATCTTCCTTTATAGTACAGACACCCATCTGTTTTCACTGCATAGTCAGTTTCTTTCCCTTCTAGGATTTTGCTCATAATACCCTTTAGCTTCTCATTTACCTCATGCCCATCTAAAATCTGCTGTAGTAGGTTTGGCCTCACTTGCAACTCAGCCAAAATAACTCCATCTCGAGTCAAGGATAGACGGGCATTCAATGATCTCAAACCTGTGATGGATTTTTTGCTCAAAGCATTAGCAACTACATTTGCCTTCCCAGGATGATAGTCAATTACACAATCATAGTCCTTCAAGAACTCAATCCATCTCCTCTGTCTAAGGTTGAGCTCCTTCTGGGTTGCAAGTATTTCAGACTTTTGTGGTCTGTGTAAATGTAGCACTTTTCACCATACAAGTAGTGCCTCCATATCTTCAGTGTGAAGATAATTGCTGCAAGTTCTAGATCATGGGTCGGGTAATTCTATTCATGTGGCCTTAGCTGCCTGGAAGCATAGGCGACCACCTTCCCCTCTTGCATCAATACACACCCTAACCCATTATGCGAGGCATCACTATAGAACACAAAGTCCTTTCCCGACACTGGCTGTGTTAACACTAGTGCCTCTGTCAACATAGCCTTCAACTTTTTAAAACTGGCTTGACACTTGTCATTCTAGTCAAATCTGACATTCTTGTGTAACAACTTAGTCATTGGAGTAGCTATTAAAGAAAATCCCTTCACAAATCTTCTGTAATACCCAGCTAGCCCCAAGAAACTTCTGACCTCAGTTGTATTCCTGGGAGGCTTACATTCCATCACTGCTTCTATTTTCTTGGGATCCACCCTAATCCCATCAGCTGACACTATGTGTCCAAGGAATGCAATCTCATTCAACCAAAAGTCACACTTGGACAACTTAGCATACAGCTTCTTTTCTCTCAGGGTTTGCAAAATAATCCTCAAATGCTCATCATGTTCTTTCCTGGTCTTGGAATACACCAAAATATCATCAATAAAGACCACTATGAACCGATCTAGGTATGGATTGAAGATACAGTTCATAAGGTCCATGAATGCCGCTGGTGCATTTGTTAGGCCAAAAGGCATCACCAGAAACTCATAATGCCCATACCGGGTCCTGAATGCAGTCTTTGGCACATCTGCATCCTTCACCCACAACTGATGATACCCTAATCTGTGATCAATTTTGGAAAATACTCTTGCTCCCTTCAACTGATCAAACAGATCGTCAATTCTAAGCAACGGATATTTATTCTTCACAGTCACTTTATTCAACTGCTGGTAATCGATGCATAATCTTCAAGTCCCATCCTTCTTCTTTACAAATAGCACTGGAGTTCCCCATAGTGACACACTGGGGCATATGAACCCCTTATCCAATAATTCCTGTAACTGGATTTTCAGTTCCTTCAATTCTGTGGGTGCCATCCTATAAGGAGCAATAGAGATTGGTGCTGTACCCAGCAGTACTTCAATAGTAAATTCGACTTCCCTTTTTGGTGGCAAGCCAGGCAATTCTTCAGGGAACACATCTGGGAAGTCTCTTACTGTGGGTATGTCACATAGATCTGGTTTAGCCTGCCTAATATCCACCACATGTGCTAGGTAGGCTTCACAGCCTTTTCTCATAAGTTTTCTTGCAACTGTGGCTGAGATGACATTAGACAAGAAATCTGTCCTTTCCCCCACAACTGTAATCTCATTACCCTCAGGAGTTTTCAATGAGATTCTCTTCAACTTACAATCAACCATTGCCTGATGACGCGACAACCAGTCCATTCCTAAAATTACGTCAAACTCATGGAAAGGCAACTCAATCAGGTCTGCCAAGAATTCATACCCCTGAATCCTTAACAGGCAACCTTTGTATACTTTGTTCACCACTACACTGTGGCCCAATGGATTAGTGACTAGAATGTCTTGGTCACTCTCCCCTACTGGTATCCCCCTTTCTACGGGTAGGTTGATGCAGATGTATGAATGAGTGGATCCTGGATCCACCAATGCATGCACAGATGTATTGTAGAGGGAGAACGTACCCCTGATGACGTCCATGGCATCTTGCTCCTCCTGAGCTCTCATGGCATAGGCTCTGGCAGATGGTCTGCCCTCAGGCCTCTCTGCTGGCTCAGATGTAGGCCTCTGTGATGGTCCCACTACCTCAGATTTGCCAGATTTCTCACCCCTTTGTGGTGCAGGAGCAGGTCTGTCTGCTTGTGTTGGAGCAGTTGTAGTAGTTTTGTGTGGACAGTTCCTCAGCTGATGCTCTGTCGACCCACACCTTAAGCAGGCACCAGTCACTCTCCAACACTCCCCCTTATGCCACTTCAGGCAATGTGGACATGCAGAAGATGCTGGGGCTGGTCCCCTGAACCCCGTCCTTGGAGAGCTGCCCACTGATGGTGTGAACTGACCTCTCCTAGGGGTGAACTGTGGCCTGGGCCCCTAGGTCTAACCCTAACTTTGAGGTTGACCTGAACTCTGTGCAGGTGGACCTTTGAACTTCTTTCCTGGTGCAGGAGATGAGCTAGACTGACCCGGGCCCCTCTTCTGCTGTCTTTCCCTTTTAGTCTGCTCACTTATTCTAACCTTTTCAACTTTTATTGCAACTTCCACTAACTTTGAAAAGTCTGTGATTCCCAAGGTAGTGATCATGATCTTTATATTGTCATTTAATCCCTCTTCAAATCTCTTACACCTTTCAGCTTCATTAGGGACTATCTCCCTTCCATAGCAGCTCAGTCTGACAAATTCCTTTTCATACTCGGCCACTGTCAGCTGTCTCTGTCTCAGGTTAATGAATTCTCTTCTTTTCTCTTCCAGGTATACACTACCCACATACTTTTTCTTGAATTCTGAGAGGAAGAAGTCCCAAGTTATTACTTCTGGCTGCAGTTCACTAGATACTATATCCCACCATTGGCAGGCATCATCTTACAACAGAGATACAGCAGCTTCTAGATTTTGTTCTGGAGTGCAGTGGAGTTATTTTAAAACCCTTCCTATTCTGTTTAACCAATTTTCGGCCGCAACAGAATCATCTTCTCTCTTGTCAAAGAAATCCACTGCTTCAAATTTTTTCAATCTTTCTAGGTGTTATTTCTATTGTGGAGGTGGTGGTGGTGGTGGCATTATCCCAGCCATTTGTCTGAAGAATTCGGCCAATTGCTGGAACATGGCCTGTGGAGGCTGAGCAGGCTCTGCTGGAGCTGGTGGAGCAGGTTCTCTCCTACCTCCAGTCTCAGCAACTGCAGGTGGAGCATGACTCTCCACTTCCTCCTCAACTGCCCTCTGAGATGTGGGGTCCATATCCTAATCAAAATAATAAAGACAAACAGATCTGCATTAGTGTCACCTCGACTCTTACAAATGCAATGCATGGTATGGACTCAATCTAGGCTCAGAAACGCCTAAACCGTGCTCTGATACCACTAAATGTGACACCCCTTACCTGTCTATAGTATATCCGAGTAAGATATGTCACACAGTATACCGGAACACTCTATTTTATCTCAATCATTTTTATTCTTCCTTAATTTATTTTTATCATAGTTATGAAGTACAATTTGTGAAATATAATTCATTTAAGCCATTTATTGAAATTATAATTTATTTGAGGTTCCGCAAATTTTATAGAAAATTCGGCAGAGTGCCGGCCAAAAATGGATAAAACAGTTCTTCGGAACCTGTGAAAAATACTTTCAAAATTTTCAATCACTCCCAAACTCTATTTCATCAACAAAATCTCAATATTTCTCAAATATACTCCCATTTCTCATTCATTCATTTCATAGGATATTCAAGTATAAGTCATAAATAAATATTCACTTTTTCATTCATAAACATAATTTCCACTATTTACATTGATAACAAAATACATTACATGAGTCTCAATTTCATATGAGAAAATAAAAGTTAATTACAAAATATCCAAAATGAAACCTAGTGTCCTACCAATGCACTGATGTCAGTGAGGTGACATGGACACTATGCGGAGTTGCAGAAGATCTCACCCAGTCTGTGGTCTACTGGGCTCTCGGTCGGTCTCTCCAGAACCAACGCGTGGCAAAAAGCAACGCGTTAAGCAATAATGCTTAGTGGTGCCAATAATAAAATAAAATGAAATAACATAAAGTAAATAAGCAGTGCATGTTTTCATGTCTTATGCAAACAATTTTTCGATCATTATTGGTAATCTTATTTATTATGTACCTGTTCTATTCATTATTTCATTAAATTTGTTCACTTTCATTTTTGGTGAAAGAACGGAAGCGTGAAAAACACAAGTTTATACCATTGAATTCAAAAATTTTCACCTAGGGTCACATGCATCATGCAAGATTTATTTTTATCTATTTGATTTCAATGATAAACAACATATTAAAACTCTTTTAATATGTTTTTGGATCTGTATTTGCCATTTAAGATTTTAAAATTAATCAGATTAATTTTAGAACCCTAGATTAAATAAAGAACGATTACACTAACCTCTTGATGCACTGCAGCGTGTCTACACCTTTGAGATTCGTCTTCAGGACACCAGATGTTGTCCCTCTAGCTTGTCCACACCAAGAACACCTATGGCAGCCCTTGAACAGCTTCTAAAGCCTTTTCTATTAATTAGAAATTCAAGTTCTGCCTTTTAAGAGATTAGAGATGTAAACAGGACACTAGAAACAATTCCTAGTGTTCTTAATTCAAGAGATTGATGGCTAATCTCTTTGAATTGATAAGAGATGAAGAAGAAGAGATAAAAACCCTCAAAGTGGCGTGACAAAGGAGTGTGGCTGCTGGTTATGTTTTATTTTCTCATAACAACACTTAAATAGCTAGGTTAACACATTAAACCCTTGCCACATGTCACCCTTTGATTAGCTCTAGGTTTAAGTGACCCAATCACATTGTGCCAAGTGTCAAACCTATATTTAATCTTGATTTTAATCATCTTACATGATTAAAAAACATTTGGCAAGCTTATGTGTAATCCCATGTGTCACCATCTCATGGTGCCACGTGTCATACTGCAAAATGACCAAAATGCCCCTGTGTCTTAATTTTGAGTTCTCAACCCAAAATAATTATTTTTCTTCTTCTAATTAATTTATATCAAATATAAATTAATTAATTAATCTCTATTAATTAATTTCTCATTAATTAAATTCATATTTAAACACTTTAAATATAAATTTAACTTATATCATACATCCAATAATCTAGATTTGGTTTCAAGTCATGCTAGGGACTTTGCAATCTAATTGCAAACCAAACCTATTTAATTAATCAATTAAACTCTTTAATTAATTAATTAAATCATATTTAAATAGGTGATAACTTGTGTATGTGTGTGACTTACTAGGCTAATCACTAATTGGCAATGAGACATGATATCAACTCTTAATATCATCAGAACTCTTTCTTACCATAAATGATTTCTCTAAATCATTTTATGAACCTCATAGACCATGGTTAACACCTAGCATAGCATGCCATGGCCACCCAATTAGTAATAAGGTTTACCTTAAATGAACCTATAATCATATGTTACCATGCACTAGAATCTCTGCATTACAAAATCCCAACTCAAGCCGAGTCATGGTTTATGTCAAACTCCATTTGCTATGAATATTATGTTCTCTTTTAATTCCAGTTCTTGATTAAAAGATTTTCTCATCGTAAACTCTTTTACGAATAAATCTATCTGTCTGGCAGAACTTGAAACATCAAGAACAATTAAATGAACATAGGATTTTATCTCTATTTACTTAGAGGAACAGATTCCATCTTGATCAACACCTACCTCCATATATAACTAGTAGGAGCCAACACATGCCCATATACCCATACACAGTACAAGAATGAAAGCAGTATCAAACTCAAACTACCTATATACAAGATAACTGTGCTATCTCAGGTCTAAAGATTATATGCATTGATATGATTTATGACAAAACATTGACAAGAGTAAACTCCATGTGCTTGTCATAAGTGTCACTGGTTCGTCCTACTTATCATTTATAAGTGCCTATCATGTTTGTCATATGGCATGAGACTCACCATTCCATCTTATTTATATCTCATATAAATAACTTGGGAACAAACATGAATACAATCTTTCTGGATAAGTCATGTCCTTATTATGAAGTATCCTCGATTGTGAACCTATTTATGATACTTTGTGCTAGAAATATTGTCACTCATATTCTTAACAACTTAAGAATAATATTTCTAACAAAATATCAATGGACCTTTTCTATTACACATAAATATATTATGTAAACGGAAAAGTGGAAATGCCTTTTATTAATAAAAATATATACAAGATACATACTAAATGATATGCTCTAGGGCATACTGCTAACAATCTCCCACTAGCACTAGAGCCATTCATTACAATACCTTAGACCCATCTTCTCAAGATGTCAATCTCACTGAGCTTGTGACAAAGGCTTAGTGCATGGATCAGCTGAATTTTTTTAGCTGATATTATTTTTCTGCATGGCTATATCGCCTTTGCCCAACTATATGTCTGATAATGTGGTAGTGCCTTTCTATGTGTTTGGATTTTGGGTGAGACCTTAGTTCCTTAGCTCAGATGATGCTCCATTGTTGTCACGGTGTAGTGGGCTGGCGACTCAATGGAAGGAACTACTGTAAGTTCTGTCACGAACTTCTTTATCCAAACAGCTTCCTTTGCAGCATCTGATGCAGCAATATACTCAGCCTCTGTAGTGGAATCTGCAGTTGTGCTCTATTTGGAACTCTTCCAACTGACTGCACCTCCATTACAAATGAACACATATCTAGAGGTAGACTTTCTATCATCAATATCTGATTGGAAATCAGAATCAGTATAACCATCCAATTGCAAGTCTCCACCTCCATAAATCAAGAATAAATCCTTAGTTCTTCTCAAGTACTTAAGGATATTCTTGACAGCTATCCAGTGTTCCAAACCTGGATTGGATTGATACCTGCTAGTCAAACTAACAGCATATGTGATATCCGGCCTAGTACACAACATTGCATACATTATACTTCCAATAGCCGAAGCATATGGAATCCTGGCCATCTTATCTCTTTCTTCAGGTGTCTTTGGAGACATCTCTTTAGAAAGATGGATACCATGTCTCACTGGTAACAATCCTCTCTTGGAATCAAGCATGTTAAACCTCTTTAACACCTTTTCCAAGTATAGAATTTGGGATAAACCAATTTTTCTTTTCGTTTTATCTCTATAGATACAAATCCCAAGAATATAGGTTGCCTCTCCTAAGTCTTTCATGGAGAATGTATTTGACAACCATACCTTTATAGTTGTCAACATACCTGTGTCATTACCCATCAATAGTATGTCATTCACATATAAGACAAGGAAAGTGATAGCACTGTCACTAACCTTCTTATATACACATGGCTCATCCTCATTTTTGATAAAACCAAAGGATTTAATGGCTTCATCAAAACGGATGTTCCAACTCCTCGAAGCTTGTTTCAACCCATAAATGGATCGCTTTAGCTTGCATACCTTGGAACCATCTTGGGATTCAAATCCCCTAGGTTGTTCCATGAAAATGTTTTCTTCAATGTATCCATTGAGAAAAGCTGTTTTGACATCCATCTGCCAAATATCATAATCATAGTACGCAGCTATTGCTAATAAAATCCTAATTGATTTAAGCATGGCAACAGGTGAGAAAGTCTCCTCATAGTCGATTCCTTGCCTTTGGCGAAACCCTTTCGCTACTAGCCTTGCCTTATAGGTCTCTACCTTTCCATCAGAACCAATTTTCTTCTTGAAAACCCATTTGTTCCCTATAGGTACAATACCTTCAGGTGGGTCAACAAGATCCCAAACTTGATTCTTATACATGGAATCAATCTCGGATTTCATAGCATCAATCCATTTTGAAGAGTCTATATCTGATATAGCTTCTTCATAGGTAAGTGGATCATCTCCATGATCTACTTCTTCATGAGTAGACAACTCTTGTTCTTCTTCATGAAGAAAACCATATCTCACTGGTGGGTGAGATACCCTGGTTGTTCTATGAGGAACAGCTGTAGATGTTTCATCAACGGGTATAGGTTGACTAGATGGATCTATATCCATCTGATCTGTTGGTTGGTCAGAATTCTCCAATTCTAACTCTATTTGCCTTCCTTTGCCTCCTTCTTGAACAAACTGTTATTCAAGAAATGTGGCATCTCTACTTATCACAACCTTTTGTGAAGTAGGCAAATAAAAATAATATCCAAAACTATCTTTTGGATATCCAACAAATCGACCCTTTTCTGATCTGGTCTTCAATTTATCAGTGTTCAGCTTTTTGATATAAGCTGGACAACCCCAAATCTTAACATGCTTAAGACTTGGTTTTCTTCCATGCCATATCTCATAAGGTGTGGAAGAAACTGATTTTGATGGAATCCTATTCAGAATATACAAAGCTGATTCTAATGCAAATCCCCAAAAGAAGATTGGCATATTAGTATAGCTCATCATACTACGTACCATATCCAATAGGGTATGATTTCTCCTTTCAGATACACCATTCAGCTGTGGTGTTCCTGGAGGTGTCAGCTGAGAAACAATGCCATGCTCTCTCAAGTATGCATCAAATACAGTACTCAAATATTCACCTCCACGATCTGATCGAAGAGCTTTAATATTCTTTCCTGTTTGATTTTCTACTTCAGATTTAAATTCTTTGAACTTTTCAAAAGATTCATGTTTGTATTTCATCAAATACAAATACCCAAACCTTGATTTATCATCATTAAAGGTAATAAAATAATGAAAACCCCCTCTAGCCATTTCTTTAAATGGACCACATACATCACTATGTATTAGCTCCAAAATATTTTCAGCTCTTAGCCCCTGTCCAACAAAGGGTGATCTAGTCATTTTGCCCTGAAGGCAAGATTCACAAGTTGGAGTAGGCTCAGAGCCCAATGAGGATAGAATCCCCATTTTCTCCAGTTTTGCAATCCTATCTTCTGCAACATGACATAACCTTAAGTGCCAAATATATTTTGAACTTGAGTTGGTTTTCACCATGGCATTGCATTCTTTTAGATCACTTGCATTCAATTTGTGTTTGTCATTATTATCCAAATAATAAAGACCATCATTCATATAACCCGAACCAATATATTTATTTCCAAAATAAATATTGCAAACATCATCAGTGAACTGAAATTCATAGCCATTTCTAGTCAAACTAGATATAGAAATGATGTTCTTAAAAGCATCAGGTATATATAAAATATTATCCAAACACAAAACATGTCCAAACATGTAAAAAGATTTAGATCCTATGGCTAAAGCTTCTACAGTTGAGCCATTGCCAATCCGGACTCTAACATCTTGAGAACGCAAGCTGCTACGATTTGCTAGTTCCTGCATATCATTAGAAATGTGAGAACTGGCACTAGTATCTAAAACCCAAGCTGTAGATGAACTATGAGTATCATCAGAATCTAAATAACAAGATATGGACATACCTTCCGAAGGTGTATCCTTCTTGTCCTTCAGAGAAGCAAGATACTCAGGCGGTTCCTTTTCCAGTGCCCATCCTTTTGGCGTGGAAACACTTTCCTTTGCCTCCATCGACTTTAGTCTTCCTTTTCTTTAGCTATTTTCTTGGAAGGACCAGAATCTGAGGTATCTTTTTCTTATTGCCCTTCTTCTTGTTGGACTTTCCAGTAGAAGAAGATGCAACCAAAGCTACCTCTTTTCCTTTATTGCCTGGCATATTCTTTTGGGCAATAACCAGCATGTTGAGTAAACCAGCTAAGGTGCATTCCTGTTTAGTCATATGGAAATTTGTCACAAAATTTCCAAAAGACTCAGGAAGGGACTGAAGGATCAAATCCGTCTGTAGTTGGAAATCCATGTTAAAGTCAAGATGTTCCAACTGCTCAATCATCTGAATCATCTTGTGGACATGATCCCCAACATTACATCCCTCGGACATCCTCATACGGAATAGTGTCTAGATATCTCATACCTAGCATTCTGCTGTGCTCACCATACAACTCTTGTAGGTGAAGGAGGATCTCACTCGCACTCTGCATGTTCTCATGTTGCTTCTGTAACTCATTACTCATGGAAGCAAGCATGTAACACTTAGCTCTCATATCATGCTCCTTCCACTTGTCCAAAGTTTCATGTTCCTCTTGTGTGGCCTCTGGAGGTAAGGGACCAGGAACATTTGAATCTAGAACATATCCTATATGTTCAAGGATCAAGAAAAGTTTCAAATTTCTTAGCCAATCGACAGTTAGGTCTGTCAACCTATTGTGATCAAGTATGCTTGCAAGGATATTGGATGGTGGTGGTTGTTTTGTGCTTATTTTTATCGAGAAAATTAGCTATGAGAAAATAACCAGATTAATTAGTAAATGTATCATGTAATTAACCAAAATAATTATGGTCTTTTAATCAAATTGGTCCTCCCACTAACTTAGTGAATCCTACACTTCCAAAGTAGAAAACGGAAATCCTAGTTGGATGGATTTCTAGTGGGTGATTGAATTCTTATAATTCTATTGATCATCCTCAGGTACATCCATTATTGGAATTACAATAAACTATAAGTGAGCAACTCTTTGCCCATCACATCTCATGTGAGGTTCAATCCTTTACCTAGCCCCTAATGCTCAAAATCTCAGGTACATCCATTATTGACTTATCTTGCATTAGTTAAGTTGATCCCATTGAGCCAGTAATTATGCAAAGAATTTTAATGTCCTCAGGTACATCCAATATTGGCCACTAAACCATTTACATATTTACAACATCTCATGCTTAACAATTATTCTTAAGAAAATCTCTTAAATAAATTACATCTTATGCAACTATTTAAAATTTCTTAAAATAATTGCCCTAATGGAGGGCCTATGTTATAATTACTTTAATTATAGCATTTCCAGCTTAATCATTTGTTTGGAAGATTTTATGGTCATTCTACTTACTATTAAGGTCTCACTTTGCACATTATTCATTTAGCATGCATATATCATATAATTGCATACATTCCCATACATCTCATGCATTCATGGATAAGCAGTAAATATGGTATGATCATGGACTTTCTAAGGGATTCAATTCTGAGCCACCAAGAATTGAATCAGGGTATTCCTAGGTGCATTTCATTCATTCATTTTACAAGAGTTGCTGAAGGAGTACATAATCAACACTTGATCTTGAATTCCTCCCACTGGTCCCACCAATGCTCTTGACCTCCTTGAACTTCTTGCAATCCAATATTACATAGTAATCCTTGGCATACCAAGGCGAATTTACAAGAACTTAAATAAATGAAATTACAACCCAAAAATTATTACAAACTTAATAATACATGCCCAAAATAAATTAAAATAAATTAATTAATTTACAATCCCAAAGAAACATAAAAGAAATAAATCCAATCACATTGGTCTTTTATAGTCCATGATCATCCATCATGCATATCACTATTTAACAATTAAATAAAACATACATACTTAAATTAAATTGAATATCTCATATTCAACTTAAAAATCCAGATTTGAATATGATTCAAATAAATTTAAAAATTCAGATTTGAATCTCATTCAAATAAATTTAAAAATTCAGATTTGAATCACATTCAAACAACTTCAAAAATTCAGATTTGAATCACATTCAAACATTTTTTTTAAAAATCAGATTTGAATCACATTTAAACATTTTTTAAAAAATCAGATCTGAATTTTATTCAATCAATTTTAAAAAATCAGATTTAAATATGATTCAAACAACTTTAAAAATTCATATTTGAATCACATTCAAACAACTTTTAAAATCCAGATTTGAATCACATTCAAACAATTTTTAAAATTCTGATTTGAATCATAATTTAATTGTGTGATAAAAACTACTAATTAAACACTTTAATTAGTCAAAGAATAGGCCTTAGATCATACAACAATTGCAGAATTAAAAGCCAAACCTTAAACCACCCATGGAAGCCAAACCATGCGCACCATTGATGGTGTTTTTTTTAAGTATGCCGCCAACTTGCTTTGCAACCAGCAATGAACTTTTGATCTCATGATCAAACAAACAATTAAATCATATAATCAAAAATCTAAATGGCAAATATAGTGGCTCTGATACCAATTGAAGGAACGGAAGCATGAAAAACACAAGTTTATACCATTGAATTCAAAAATTTTCACCTAGGGTCACATGCATCATGCAAGATTTATTTTTATCTATTTGATTTCAATGATAAACAACATATTAAAACTCTTTTAATATGTTTTTGGATCTGTATTTGCCATTTAAGATTTTAAAATTAATCAGATTAATTTTAGAACCCTAAATTAAATCAAGATTACACTAACCTCTTGATGCCGCTGGCGTATGCGCACCTTTGAGATTCGTCTTCAGGACACCAGATGTTGTCCCTCTAGCTTGTCCACACCAAGAACACCTATGGCAGCCCTTGAACAGCTTCTAAAGCCTTTTCTATTAATTAGAAATTCAAGTTCTGCCTTTTAAGAGATTAGAGATGTAAACAGGACACTAGAAACAATTCCTAGTGTTCTTAATTCAAGAGATTGATGGCTAATCTCTTTGAATTGATAAGAGATGAAGAAGAAGAGATAAAAACCCTCAAAGTGGCGTGACAAAGGAGTGTGGCTGCTGGTTATGTTTTATTTTCTCATAACAACACTTAAATAGCTAGGTTAACACATTAAACCCTTGCCACATGTCACCCTTTGATTAGCTCTAGGTTTAAGTGACCCAATCACATTGTGCCAAGTGTCAAACCTATATTTAATCTTGATTTTAATCATCTTACATGATTAAAAAACATTTGGCAAGCTTATGTGTAATCCCATGTGTCACCATCTCATGGTGCCACGTGTCATACTGCAAAATGACCAAAATGCCCCTGTGTCTTAATTTTGAGTTCTCAACCCAAAATAATTATTTTTCTTCTTCTAATTAATTTATATCAAATATAAATTAATTAATTAATCTCTATTAATTAATTTCTCATTAATTAAATTCATATTTAAACACTTTAAATATAAATTTAACTTATATCATACATCCAATAATCTAGATTTGGTTTCAAGTCATGCTAGGGACTTTGCAATCTAATTGCAAACCAAACCTATTTAATTAATCAATTAAACTCTTTAATTAATTAATTAAATCATATTTAAATAGGTGATAACTTGTGTATATGTGTGACTTACTAGGCTAATCACTAATTGGCAATGAGACATGATATCAACTCTTAATATCATCAGAACTCTTTCTTACCATAAATGATTTCTCTAAATCATTTTATGAACCTCATAGACCATGGTTAACACCTAGCATAGCATGCCATGGCCACCCAATTAGTAATAAGGTTTACCTTAAATGAACCTATAATCATATGTTACCATGCACTAGAATCTCTCTGTTACAAAATCCCAACTCAAGCCGAGTCATGGTTTATGTCAAACTCCATTTGCTATGAATATTATGTTCTCTTTTAATTCCAGTTCTTGATTAAAAGATTTTCTCATGAAACTCTTTTACGAATAAATCTATCTGTCTGGCCAGAACTTGAAACATCAAGAACAATTAAATGAACATAGGATTTTATCTCTATTTACTTAGAGGAACAGATTCCATCTTGATCAACACCTACCTCCATATATAACTAGTAGGAGCCAACACATGCCCATATACCCATACACGGTACAAGTATGAAAGCGAGATCAAACTCAAACTACCTATATACAAGATAACTATGCTATCTCAGGTCTAAAGATTATATGCACTGATATGATTTATGACAAAACATTGACAAGAGTAAACTCCATGTGCTTGTCATAAGTGTCACTGGTTCGGCCTACTTATCATTTATAAGTGCCTATCATGTTTGTCATATGGCATGAGACTCACCATTCCATCTTATTTATATCTCATATAAATAACTTGGGAACAAACATGAATACAATCTTTCTGGATAAGTCATGTCCTTATTATGAAGTATCCTCGATTGTGAACCTATTTATGATACTTTGTGCTAGAAATATTGTCACTCATATTCTTAACAACTTAAGAATAATATTTCTAACAAAATATCAATGGACCTTTTCTATTACACATAAATATATTATGTAAACGGAAAAGTGGAAATGCCTTTTATTAATAAAAATATATACAAGATACATACTAAATGATATGCTTTAGGGCATACTACTAACATTTGGTTGTCCAAGTAACCTATACTGGATGACTGGACTGGATAAACGGGTAAACTGGCACTGGGTATCAAGTACCTCGGGCTGTCACACCATCGGTCATATATGTATCTCCCGGTGTGCAACAGAACAGCTAATAAGCTGTAATAACATTAGGCACAAGGCCAAGTATCAACATAATGTCAGAATGGCTAAAAGCCATGAAATCATAGAATGGCATAATGCCATGTGCAGTACTGCTAACTGAACCCTATTGGCATGCCAACCTATCCAAACCAATCTTGCTAGGTGTACTAGGGCATGTTATACTTTTTAACTTTACAATTCTTGAAATTTAAGTTTAGGTGTTACTATTCATTTCATTGGTCAACTAAAATATTGACTTTTGCATAGACAATAGGTACATTGGTTCTAATACTCCCAACATACCACATTTTGCATTCTAAAATTGTTGGTATTGGTTCCCAATACCATTTCTAAGCTTAGTGTTAGTTATTCAAAATTTTCATATTTCAAGCCTCATATTTACTGTTCCATTGGTCATTTTTACAGTAGGAATTTGGCAAAATTGTCTTCATGAAAATTGTTCATTATTTTGTCTGGTTATATTTCCTTTTTTGAATCACTCCATTTGGAGTTTTGTAGCTCAAGTTATGGCCTAAACACCATAACTGGCCGGATTGGACAGAATCCAATGGGCAAAACTGGTTCTGCCAAATTTGGTAACCTAAGTTTGGTTGGAAATTTGACTAGGTTATGGTCAGAATTTGGATTTTTGTTCTTCATGAAAGTTGTAGTTCTATGTCTCAGCTTTCTGCTGGTACAATTTAGGTTAATTGGATCTTTCTACAATGAGTTATGACCAAATAAATAAGCACTATTCATTTAGTCATTTTGCCCAGGCAGAATGCAAGTCACTCCGATTAGGGCAATTTTTAGGTCAACTTGGTTTGGTTTTCTAGGTAAGGTTTCTTCACCAAAATTTTGCCATTATGTGTCTAGTTTCATGTTCAATTGGCCTTGCATCAATTGAACCTCTACAACTCCAGTTATTGCTGCCCAAACCTACTGGACTCATGTTCAGTCCTGCAGGCTAGCCAAGGCAGCAACACTAACTTCAATTCCCACTACACAAACCACTTCATTTCTCATTCACACATAACCAAATGGTCACTAATTGACCATTAAAACTTACTTTCACCATTGCATGATCAAAGTCTCAATTTCATTCTCAAACCCTAACTCCAATTTCCAATTCATGGCATACACACACCAAACTCATACCAAATCACTTTATCCATTATCTATACTCATCAATAACATAATTAAGCCACTTAATTTCATCAAAAACCAACAATCCTTAAACTTTCTCATGGCTGTCAAATTTAGAGATTTCATTTACTCAAGTTTTTCTTTTAATTTCACACAATTTCTACTTGATTTAGCATGCTTACAAGATTAAAGAAAGAAAAGAAATTGTTTAGTGCACTAACCTTGAATTGGATACTCTTTGGGCTTGTTACAACTTCAATTTTTCTTCAAATTTCTGCTGCCTAAAGCTTCCTCAAGGTGCTAGGTTAATTTTTTGTGAAGAAGGCTAGGGTTTTTATGGTAGAATTGCATGGGATATAAGCTTTGAGAAAGCTTTAATGGTGGAAAAGGTTTAGGGAAGGGTCTCGCCTGGCTGAAACAAGGGAGGAAGACAACTGATTTTTTTTCAAATTTTATCTCCTTTTAATTGTTTTAATGTGTGCTTGTTAAATTCTAATTGGCCCACAAATTTTATTGCATCATGCTTGCATATGCATGATGTCATAATTGGGTATTTGATTCTATTTTCTTTTTCTTTCTTTTTTACTCAATTTCAATTTAATTTTTAGCAATATTTATTCATATTTTATGTCATAATAATTATTTACTTAACTGGACAAGTCAGTCAAAAATCATCTCTGAAGACGAAATGACCAAAATGCCCTTCGTTTGGCTTAACAGACTAAAATTGTCTGTATCGATTGAAAAAATTTTCTAAGCATTTTCATGGCATTGTAATGCCATAGGAACTTCAATGACCCTTCTCTGGAGTCCTAAAAATTATTTTATGAATTTTTCCCCGGGTCTAGGGCTCCTAGTTGCGAGAACTGTAACTTCTCACTGTGTTACCCATCACTAGGGTACCGGCTCATTTAACTTGGTTGTATTTTATTTCTAAAATTTTTTCTAAATTTTTCTTATTAATATTTGAGTTCATTATGGTTCCTCACTTTAGTTTAAATATTTTTCTGGACGTTCTAGCTGTGACCCACACTGGTCATCGGAACGGTAGAATATACGGAGTTGCTACAGGGAGGGTGTTACAGAGGCAACAGCTGGTTCTAATTTTTCTTTTTATAACAACACTTATATAGCTAGGTCAACGCATAAAACCTTTGCCACATGTCACCTTCTGATTGGTTCTATGTTTAATTGACCCAATTACATTGTGCCAAGTGTCAAACCTATATTTAATCTTAATTTTAATCATCTTACATGATTAAAAAACATTTGGCAAGCTTATGTGTAGTGACATGGGTCACCATCTCATGGTGCCACATGTCACCCTGTGAAATGACCAAAATGCCCTTGTGTCTTAATTTTGAGTTCTCAACCAAAATAATTATTTCTCTTCTTCTAATCAATTTATATCAAATATAAATTAATTAATTAATCTCTATTAATTAATTTCTCATCAATTAAATTCATATTTAAACACTTTAAATATATATTTAACTTATACTGTACATCCAATAACATAGATTTAGTTTCAAGCCATGCTAGGGACTTTGCAATCTAATTGCAAACCAAACCTATTTAATTAATCAATTAAAATCTTTAATTAATTAATTAAATCATATTTAATTAGGTGATAACTTGTGTATGTGTGTGACTTACTAGGCTCATCACTAATTGGCAATGAGATATGATATCAACTCTTAATATCATCAGAACTCTTTCTTACCATAAATGATTTCTCTAAATCATTTTATGCACCTCATAGACCATGGTTAACACTTAGCATAGCATGCCATGGCCACCCAATTAGTAATAAGGTTTACCTTAAATGAACCTATAATCATATGTTACCATGCACTAGAATCCCTCTGTTACAAAATCCCAACTCAAGCTGGAGTCATGGTTTATGTCAAACTCCATTTGCCATGAATATTATGTTCTCTTTTAATTCCAGTTCTTGATTAAAAAGATTTTCTCATCAGAAACTCTTTCTGAATAAATCTATCTGTCCTGGCTAGGAATTTGAAATATCAAGAACAATTAAATGAACATAGAATTTTATCCCTATTTACTTAGAGGAACAGATTCCATCTTGATCAACACCTACCTCCACATATAACTAGTAGGAGCCAACACATGCCCATATACCCATACACAGTACAAGTATGAAAGCAATATCAAACTCAAACCACCTATATACAAGATAACTGTGCTATCTCAAGTCTAAAGATTATATGCACTGATATGATTTATGACAATGCATTGACAAGAGTAAACTCCATGTGCTTGTCATAAGTGTCACTGGTTCGACCTACTTATCATGTATAAATGCCTATCATGTTTGTTATATGGCATGAGACTCACCATTCTATCTTATTTATATCTCATATAAATAACTTGGGAACAAACATGAATACAATCTTTCTGGATAAGTCATATTCTTATTATGAGGTATCCTCGATTGTAAACCAATTTATGATACTTTGTACCAGAAATACTGTCACTCATATTCTTAACAACTTAAGAATAGAATTTCTAACAAAATATCAATGGACCTTTTCTATTACACATAAATATATTATGTAAATGGAAAAGTGGAAATGCCTTTTATTAATAAAAACATGTACAAGATACATACTAAATGATATGCTCTAGGGCATACTACTAACAATCTCCCACTAGCACTAGAGCCATTCATTACAATATCTTAGACCCATCTTCTCAAGATGTCGGTCTAACCGAATTTGTGACATGGGCTTAGTGAATGGATCAGCTGGATTTTCAGCTGATGCTATTTTCTACATGGCTACATCGCCTCGCCCAACTATTTCTCTGATAATGTGGTAGCGCCTTTCTATGTGTTTGGATTTCTGGTGAGACCTGAGTTCCTTAGCCTGTATGACTGCTCCATTGTTGTCACGATGAAAGTGGGCTAGCGACTCAATGGAAGGAACTACTATAAGTTACATCACGAACTTTTTATCCAACGACTTCCTTTGCGACATCGATGCGACAATATACTCATCCTCTGTAGTGGAATCTGCAGTTGTGCTCTGTTTGGAACTCTTCCAACTGACTGCACCTCCATTACAAATGAACACATATCCAGAGGTAGACTTTCTATCATTGATATCTAATTGGAAATCAGAATCAGTATAACCATCCAATTGCAAGTCTCCACCTCCATATATCAAGAATAAATCCTTAGTTCTTCTCAAGTACTTAAGGATATTATTGACAACTATCCAGTGTTCCAAACCTGGGTTGGATTGATACCTGCTAGTCAAACTAACAGCATATACGATATCCGGCCTAGTACACAACATTGCATACATTAAACTTCCAATAGCTGAAGCATATGGAATCTTGGCCATTTTATCTCTTTCTTCAGGTGTCTTTTGAGACATCTCTTTAGAAAGGTGGATACCATGTCTCACTGGTAACAATCCTCTCTTGGAATCAAGCATGTTAAACCTCTTTAACACCTTTTCTAAGTATAGGCTTTGGGATAAACCAATTATTCTCTTCACTCTATCTCTATAGATGCGAATCCCAAGAATATAGGTTGCCTCCCCTAAGTCTTTCATGGAGAATGTATTTGACAACCATACCTTTACAGTTGTCAACATACCTGTGTCATTACCCATCAATAGTATGTCATCCATATATAAGACAAGGAAAGTGATAGCATTGTCACTAACCTTCTTATATACACATGGATCATCCTCATTTTTTATAAAACCAAATGATTTAATGGCTTCATCAAAATGGATGTTCCAACTCCTCGAAGCTTGCTTCAACCCATAAATGGATCGCTTTAGCTTGCATACCTTGGAACCATCTTGGGATTCAAAACCCCTAGGTTGTTCCATGAAAATGTTTTCTTTAATGTATCCATTGAGAAAAGCTATTTTGACATCCATCTGCCAAATCTCATAATCATAGTATGCAGCTATTGCTAGTAGAATCCTAATTGATTTAAGCATGGCAACAGGCGAGAAAGTCTCCTCATAGTCGATTCCTTGCCTTTGGCGAAACCCTTTTGCTACTAGCCTTGCCTTATAGGTCTCTACCTTTCCATCAGAATCAATTTTCTTCTTGAAAACCCATTTGTTCCCTATAGGTACAATACCTTCAGGTGGGTCAACAAGATCCCAAACTTGATTCTTATACATGGAATCAATCTCGGATTTCATAGCATCAATCCATTTTGAAGAGTCTATATCTGATATAGCTTCTTCATAGGTAAGTGGATCATCTCCATGATCTACTTCTTCATGAGTAGACAACTCTTGTTCTTCTTCATGAAGGAAACCATATCTCACTGGTGGGTGAGATACCCTGGTTGTTCTATGAGGAACAGTTGTAGATGTTTCATCAACGGGTGTGGGTTAACTAGATGGATCTATATCCATATGATCTGTTGGTTGGTCAGAATTCTCTAATTCTAACTCTATTTGCCTTCCTTTGCCTCCTTTTTGAACAAACTGTTGTTCAAAAAATGTGGCATCTCTACTTATCACAACCTTTTGTGAAGTAGGCAAATAAAAATAATATCCAAAACTATCTTTTGGATATCCAACAAATCGATCCTTTTCTGATCTGGTTTCCAATTTATCAGTGTTCAGCTTTTTGATATAAGCTGGACAACCCCAAATCTTAACATGCTTAAGACTTGGTTTTCTTCCATGCCATATCTCATAAGGTGTGGAAGAAACTGATTTTGATGGAACACTATTCAAAATATACAAAGCTGATTCTAATGCAAATCCCCAATAGGAGATTGGCATATCAGTATAGCTCATCATATTACGTACCATATCCAATAGGGTACGATTTCTCCTTTCAAATACACCATTCAGCTGTGGTGTTCCTGGAGGAGTTAGCTGGGAAACAATGTCGTGCTCTCTCAAGTATTCATCAAATTAAGTACTCAAATATTCTCCTCCACGATCTGATCGAAGAGCTTTAATACTCATTCCTATTTGATTTTCTACTTCAAATTTAAATTCTTTGAATTTTTCAAAGGATTCATGTTTGTATTTCATCAAATACAAATACCCAAACCTTGATTTATCATTAGTAAAGATAATAAAGTAGTGAAAACCGTTTCTAGCCATTTCCTTAAATGGATCACATACATCACTATGTATTAGCTCCAATATATTTTCAGCTCTTAGCCCTTGTCCAACAAAGGGTGATCTAGTCATTTTGCTGTGAAGGCAAGATTCACAAGTTGGAGTACGCTTAGAGCCCAATGAGGATAAAATCCCCATTTTCTCCAGTTTTGCAATGCTATCTTCTGCAACATGACTTAATCTTAAGTGCCAAATATATTTTGAACTTGAGTTGATTTTCATCATGGCATTGCATTCTTTTAGATTGCTATACTTTGGGCAATTCCTCTTCCAGTGCCCATCCTTCTGGCAGTGGAAACACTTTCCTTTGCCTCTATCAGCTTTAGTCTTCCCTTTCTGTTTAGCTATTTTCTTGGATGGACCAAGAATCTGAGATTTCTTTTTCTTATTGCCCTTCTTCTTGTTGGACTTTCCAGTAGAAGAAGATGCAATCAAAGCTACCTCTTTTCCTTTATTGCTCGGCATATTCTTTTGAGCAATAACCAGCATGTTGAGTAAACCAGCTAAGGCGCATTCCTGTTTAGTCATATGGAAATTTGTCACAAAATTCCCAAAAGACTCAGGAAGGGACTAAAAAATCAAATCCGTATATAGTTGGAAATCCATGTTGAAGTTAAGATGTTCCAGTTGCTCAATTAGCCGAATCATCCTGTGGACATGATCCCCAACATTCTGTCCCTTAGACATCTTTATGCGGAACAACTGCCTAGATATCTCATACCTAGCATTCCTGTTGTGCTCACCATACAACTCTTGTAGGTGAAGGAGGATCTCGCTCACACTCTGCATGTTCTCATGCTGCTTCTGTAACTCATTACTCATAGAAGCAAGCATGTAACACTTAGCTCTCATATTATGCTCCTTCCACTTGTCCAAAGTTTCATGTTCCTCTTGGGTGGCCTCTGAAGGTAAGGGACCGGGAACATTTGAGTCTAGAACATATCCTATATGTTTAAGGTTTAGGACAAGTTTCAAATTTCTTAGCCAATCAGACAGATTAGGTCCTGTCAACCTATTGCAGTCAAGTATGCTTGCAAGGATATTGGATGGTGGTGGTTGTTCTGTGCTCATTATTATCAGAAAATTAACTGCAAAAAATGACCATATTAATTAGTAAATGTGTCATGTAATTAACCAAAATGATTATGGTCTTTTAATCAAATTATTCCTCCCACTAACTTAGCGAATCCTAAACTTCCAAAGTAGAAAATGGAAATCCTAGTTGGATGGATTTCTAGTGGGTGATTGAATTCTTATAATTCTATTGATCATCCTCAGGTACATCCATTAATGGAATTACAATAAACTATAAGTGAGCAACTCCTTGCCCATCACATCTCATGTGAGGTTCAATCCTTTACCTAGCCCCTAATGCTCAAAATCTCAGGTACATCCATTATTGACTTATCTTGCATTAGTTAAGTTGATCCCATTGAGCCAGTAATTATGCAAATAATTTTAATGTCCTCAGGTACATCCAATATTGGCCACCAAACCATTTACATATTTACAACATCTCATGCTTAACAATTATTCTTAAGAAAATCTCTTAAATTAATTGCATCTTATGCAAGTATTTAAAATTTCTTAAAATAATTGCCTCAATAGAGGGCCCATGTTATAATTACTTTAATTATAGCATTTCCAACTTAATCATTTGTTTGGAAGATTTTATGGTTGTCCTAATTACTATTAAGGTCTCACTTTGCACATTATCCATTTAGCATGCATATATCATATACTTGCATACATTTCCATACATCTCATGCATTCATGGATAAACAGTAAATATGGTATGATCATGGACTTTCTAAGGGATTTAATTCTGAGCCACCAAGAATTGAATCAGGGCATTCCTAGGTGCATTTCATTCATTCATATTACAAGAGTTGCTGAAGGAGTACATAATCAACACTTGATCTTGAATTCCTCCCACTGGTCCCACCAATGCTCTTGACCTCCTTGATCTTCTTGTAATCCATTATTACATAGTAATTCTTGGCATACCAAGGCGAATTTACAAGAACTAAATAAATGAAATTACAACCCAAAAATTATTACAACCTTAATAATAGATACCCAAAATAAATTAAAATAAATTAATTAATTTACAATCCCAAAGAAACATAAAAGAAATAAATCCAATCAAATTGGTCTTTCATAGTCCATGATCATCCATCATACATATCACTATTTAACAATAAAATAAAAAATACATACTTAAATTAAATTGAATATCTAATATTCAACTTAAAAATCCAGATTTGAATATGATTCAAACAAATTTAAAAATTCAAATTTGAATCACATTCAAACAAGTTTAAAAATTCAGATTTGAATCACATTCAAACAACCTTAAAAATTCATATTTGAATCACATTCAAACAATTTTTAAAAATTCTGATTTGAATCAAAATTTAATTGTGTGATTAAAACTACTAATTAAACACTTTAATTAGTCATAGGATAGGCCTTTAGATCATACAACAATTGCAGAATTTAAAACCAAACCTTGCGCCACCCATGAAGGCCAAAAATGGCGCACCAATGACGGTGTTCATCACCCAAGCCGCCACCTTTCTTGCAACCAGCAATGGATCTATCATCTCATGATTATTCCATACAATTAAATCATATAATCAACAATCTAAATGGCAAATATAGTAGCTCTGATACCAGTTGAATGAGCGGAAGCATGAAAAACACAAGTTTATACCATTGAATTCAAAAATTTTCACCTAGGGTCACATGCATCATGCAAGATTTATTTTTATCTATTTCATTTCAATGATAAACAACATATTGAAACTCTTTTAACATGTTTTTGGATCTGTATTTGCCATTTAAGATTTCAAAATTAATCAGATTAATTTTAGAACCCTAGATTAGATGAAAAACAAATACACTAACCTCTTGATGCACTACAGTGTATTTGTGCCTTTGAGATGCATCTTCAAGACACCAGATATTATCTCTCTAGCTTGTCCACACCAAGAACACCTATGGCAGCCCTTGAATAGCTTCTAAAGCTTTTTCTATTATTTAGAAAATCAAATTCTGCCTTTTAAGAGATTAAAGATGTAAACAGAATACTAGAAACGATTTCTAGTATTTTTAATTCAAGAGATTGTTTGCTAATCTCTTGGAATAGATGAGAGATGAAGAAAAAGAGAGAATGGGAGCCTCAAGGGTGGCGGCACACATGGGAGGCAGCAGCTGGTTCTAATTTTTCTTTTTATAACAATACTTATATAGCTAGGTCAACACATAAAACTCTTGCCACATGTCACCTTCTGATTGGTTCTAGGTTTAATTGACCCAATCACATTGTGCCAAGTGTCAAACCTATATTTAATCTTAATTTTAATCATCTTACATGATTAAAAAATATTTGGCAAGCTTATGTGTAGTGCCATGTGTCACCATCTCATGGTGCCACATGTCACCCTGTGAAATGACCAAAATGCCCTTGTATCTTAATTTTGAGTTCTCAACCCAAAATAATTATTTCTCTTCTTCTAATCAATTTATATCAAATATAAATTAATTAATTAATCCCTATTAATTAATTTCTCATCAATTAAATACATATTTAAACACTTTAAATATAAATTTAACTTATACTGTACATCAAATAACCTAGATTTGGTTTCAAGCCATGCTAGGGACTTTGCAATCTAATTGCAAACCAAACCTATTTAATTAATCAATTAAACTCTTTAATTAATTAATCAAATCATATTTAATTAGGTGATAACTTGTGTATGTGTGTGACTTACTAGGCTCATCACTAATTGGCAATGAGATATGATATCAACTCTTAATATCATCAGAACTCTTTCTTACCATAAATGATTTCTCTAAATCATTTTATGCACCTCATAGACCATGGTTAACACCTAGCATAGCATGCCATGGCCACCTAATTAGTAATAAGGTTTACCTTAAATGAACCTATAATCACATGTTACCATGCACTAGAATCTCTCTGTTACAAAATCCCAACTCAAGCTGTAGTCATGGTTTATGTCAAACTCCATTTGCTATGAATATTATGTTCTCTTTTAATTCCAGTTCTTGATTAAAAAGATTTTCTCATCAGAAACTCTTTCTGAATAAATCTATCTGTCCTGGCCAGGAACTTGAAACATCAAGAACAATTAAATGAACATAGAAGTTTATCCCTATTTACTTAGAAGAACAGATTCCATCTTGATCAATACTTACCTCCATATATAACTAGTAGGAGCCAACACATGCCCATATACCCATACACAGTACAAGTATGAAAGCAGTATCAAACTCAAACCACCTATATACAAGATAACTGTGCTATCTCAAGTCTAAAGATTATATGCACTGATATGATTTATGACAATGCATTGACAAGAGTAAACTCCATGTGCTTGTCATAAGTGTCACTGGTTCGGCCTACTTATCATGTATAAGTGCCTATCATGTTTGTTAAATGGCATGAGACTCACCATTCCATCTTATTTATATCTCATATAAATAACTTGGGAACAAACATGAATACAATCTTTCTGGATAAGTCATGTCCTTATTATGAAGTATCCTCGATTGTGAACCTATTTGTGATACTTTGTACTAGAAATACTGTCACTCATATTCTTAACAACTTAAGAATAGAATTTCTAACAAAATATCAATGGAACTTTTCTATTACACATAAATATATTATGTAAACGGAAAAATGGAAATACCTTTTATTAATAAAAACATGTACAAGATACATACTAAATGATATGCTCTAGGGCATACTACTAACAAACTGAAGAACTCTTACACTACTCAAAGAATAATGCAAAATCTAAAAATAAGGAGTTACAGAAAAAAAAATGAAACAGGAACCTAAGTACACACTTTCTCATGAACCTAGAGCCTAAGCTCTGATACTAACTTTGTCATGACCCATTTTCTAGGTCGAATCGGCACTAGGACTTTGGTCAGCATAAGGTCCCCAAAACTTGTAGTAAGCCTAACTATTTCTAGCCCAACCATAAAATTCATAAATATAGTCTAATTTTAAGAAATCAAATGGACTGAGTCTGGCCATAAATTGGACTATCTAATGGGGAGCCTTAACTCAGTTGAGCTATAAACTAATAAAACAACAATATTGAGAGCTTAACTCACCCTCACAATCTTTAAAGCAGATAAATAATTAAATGAGAGTTCAGCTCCCTCATCCCAAGGAATGAATATCTCATGCATCCAAACATTCCGCATAAATAAGGTTACGACTCCAAAAGTTAAGCTAGTACATTAGTACAACCCCAGATAAGAATAATACGCTATTAATACATGCGAAGTTTTAAAATTTAATAAAAAATAATAAAAGTAAACTAAACTTTTCTGGTTTAACCTGCGAGAAAAGAAAGTAGATTATTTTTAATAAGTCTACTTGTCACTTAAGCAAAAAAAGTTGAACAGGGGTGAGAGTTCGACTCATAGAGTAAGATATTGATTTTAAATATAATTTTTATAACTATCTAAACCTAATACATTCCTATGTATGAAATGTAACATACACACATAATTTCAAATAATTCAAATAATATTCATACAAAAGATAATTTAGAGCACTAATACACTCGTGTGCCACATCAACATATATACATGTGGGAGCTGATCTCCTATACAACGCTCTTAATTTTAATAACTACTAGCGAGGTCAACTCAAGCTAGACTTTCTCTTAATAATCCAAGTACGGGGATTAGCGAGATCAACTCAAAGCTGTACTTACTCTGATTTATCCATATATAAGGATTAGGTTCTAGCGAGTCAAGCTCTAGCCGTGACCACCCATCCTACCCATATCCATATCCACACCACACGCACACTAACACACACACACACACACACACACACAGCTCCAAATTACCTTAAAGTGACATCCACAATAATTTCATTAATAAAATATACAACATAAGGGCGTGACTAGCATTCAATTATATATATATATAAGTGAATGCATGAGCATGCCTTGAATATATAATAATAATAATAATAATAATAATAATAATAATAATAATAATAATAATAATAATAATAAAATTATGAATAAAATCAATATCTACTCACAAATTATTCAAATGTCACTATGGCGGCTGAGAAGATGAGAAAGGTTGACTCGGATCACCTCAATAATCATATTCAAGAAATTTATCAATATTAACTCAAAATAAAGAACTAAAGAGCCTAAGACACTCTAGGTCTATACTGGAAATTTGGCAGAGTTTTCTGTATACTTAGGACCTATCCGACTTGCAAAATAACTCAATTAACACTTCTCAATCATTGGACTGCCAAACTAGTCAATTCTCACTTAAAATAATTATTTAAAACTTCAGGACATTACAAAATAAGTTCTTTAAAATATTTTTAAATTAAAATTGAAATTATTTTAAAAATTATTTTTTACCTTTCAATTGTAACATTAAGACAAATTATATAATATATCAAAAGCATTTTTCTAACTTAAATAAATATAAATTTATTTTTCATAAATTATAAAAATTTATATTATATTCACATAAAAGTGTTCAATTTTAATATTCGAAATGATTCTACTAATTTACCTAATTTTGAACAACTCTTAGACTTTGTTTGTTTAAGGGTAAGTTCACTCAAGAACACAACTTTTTAGAATATTAATAAATTAAACTTATTTAATTGCCATTTTGTTACACTTATTAAGAAGAAAAGGAAACAATTAGGGGCGGACGTAGCAGGAAATATTGAGGGGGACAAAATTTTAAATAATCATATATTTATTATACAAATAGTTAAATTATATTTTTTTGGTACAATTAGTTCAGATTGGGACTCAAACTCAATACCTCACAATATTTGAGATGACTCTAGTACCATTGAGGTAAAACTCATTGGTTCTAAATTACACTTTTATCAAACAATAATCGATATTTTTTATTTTTTGATAAATTATATATTTTATTAATTTTAAACAATTAAGAAAAACTTAAAAAAATAAATTCGTACTGCATCCAACTCAGAAAATTCACCTCATACAACTCAACGTAAAATCTAAAATGTTAAATGAAAAAAATTTGATGTAAAGATATCAAAATATAAAATGGGATATAAGAAACTCAGAAGCTCCTCCAAAAGTATTTATAAAATTAACTCTAATATATATCCTCTAATATTTAAAATTGTTCTAAAAATTCTTAATATTAAAAATTTTTCTCCACAATAATAAAAAATAATTTATATTTTAATTTTTCATATTTTATAATCAAAATTATAGTAATTTTAATATAGTAAATAATATTTATTCATTAAAATATAAAAAATAACAAAATAATGTTAAATAAATAGAAAAAACTTGTTGATTTGAAAGTTGAGTTTAATTATATTACTTTATTTTCATTTTTAAATATATTATTTAGTTGACTATTTTATTTTTTGAAAGTTGAATAAGTTTTCAATACAATCCTCAACCCAAATATCATGCATGTGTAGTAGGGACGAATATATACAATTTTTTTCCAAAAAAAATTGGGAGGGAGAGCAGGACCCTTCATGCTATACATGGTCCGCTACTGAAAAAACTTCTTTCAATTTAAGGGGAAGTGACTTATTTACCTCATGAGTGTATATTATTTTTTGGGAAGAGAACTTCCTAAAAAATTGGGAGTTTAGACCAAACAAAGCACGATTGGTGGATTCAAAGGGCGTATTCTGTCCATGTCAACTTATTGATTGCCGATGGTAAGGTCATTAATTAGGGTATGTTTGGAAAAATATCTTTTTTAAAATGTATTGAGTAGAGAGAATTGAAACAGAATTAAAATTAAATTTAATAAATTTTAATTATCATAAAGCTAAAATAACAAGTTAATTTTTTTAAACTTTTTAATAGAATTTAAAATATTTTTTAAAAAATAATTTTAACTCTCAAATCTCAATATTAAAGAGTCAAATAATTGATTCCTTAATAAGGTTTTATCCCATTAAATTTTATAATTTTAAATTTAATTTACTCATATTTTCATATTCCTAATCAGATTACATTTTTTATTAATAAAAAAACTCTATTAAAACTACAATCAAATTACATTCTTTTATTAATAAAAAAAACCCTATTAAAACTACAATTATTAAAGGACGGCTGCCCAATTCATAACAAACTCTCTTTCTCTCCCTCCTTTTCCATTTTATAATATTATTTCCATCGAACTATGTGCCCTCGTCTAGTTCTAGTTCAAAGTTTAACAGGTGAGAATTGATTTATAAAATCCTATTAATTTATAATTTATATATGTTTTAATTTTAATTGATATGATTTTTCCATTTCAAATTAAATGATTGTCTAACCACCTTTATTACTTTTATGTTCATGAATCAATATAATAAAAATAAAAATAAAATAAGAAATTTTGTGTTGTCAAACATGATAGACGTTACTAAAAAGCATTGAAATCTAAAACGTTCCCTCGGTCCTTTTTTTTCTTTTTTTTTTCTGAGAGTCAAGCTCTTCTTCTACTATTGGTGTCTAGTGGCTATCCTCTGGCCCTCTAAGCAGGGGACGATCCTCCTTTTCTCTATCCGAAAGTGAGTTTTTCCCTTCCCACCTCTGATCGAGGTTTTGTGCATAAATAAGAGTGTTTTCCTCTTTTGATTGCAGATCTAAGCGTTCATGGTGAGGGACTGAGGTTCAGATGTGCTTTGTAGTGGCATTTATTAAGCTTTCCTCTATGTTGATTGTGCTTTGGCTCTAAAGATGGGACTTTATCTGTTAGGGTATGGAGGAAGAGACACCTTAAGGGTAATTGCTAAACCCATTCTAAGGCTTCCTCCTTTGAGCTTTGGCTCTTCTAGTATGGCTTTGTCTTCCTAATCTTTAGATTCTTGCACCAAGGCTTGAGTGCTTATTGTTGTGTTAAATCTTAGTTTGGCTGCTTGGTTTGGGTGCTATAGAACCTGGGGTTAGGAGTGAGCACTATTTAATTTGAATCAAATAAATTGAGCTGGACCATATTAATTTTATAATTTGATTTAATTTTTAAGATAATTCAGTTTGGTTTGATTTTTTATTTTAAGAATTTCAGTTATTTCAATTTGGTTTGGTTTTGAAGAAAAAAAATCAGTTAAACTGAACCTAATCAAATTACTTTATTGATTTTTAAATTGATTTATTTTTATAGGGAATTTATATATTATATGTAACTTTATGTATATAAATTGTTTAATTTTATTGATTAATGGTTATTAGGCTCAAACCAAGGTCCAAATTAGACCAAATAACTAGAAAATTAAGTCTAAATTAAAAAAACCAATCAAAACTCAAAAATCAGTCGGTTCGAACCAAACCAAACTAAAATAGGGCGATTCAGTTTGATTCTATTTTTCATTCATTTCAATTCAGTTCGATTTCTAAAATATGATAATTTGATTAATTTGATTTTGATGATTCAGTTCGATTCGGTTTAGTTTGAACCGAATGTTAACCCTACCTAGAGTACTATGTTTTTAGTCAACAATGCCATGCACAGACTCGGGTTTGATCTTTAGTATGTTGTGTCTCCCTCCATATAATGTTTCGAACAAAGTTGTAGCAAAGGCATGGTGGCAGCATGGATCCTAAGGCTGCTAGGGGTTTATAGGACTAATCAAAAACTAACTTATTAGCTAGGGCTTGGTTTTTTGGGCTGGGTTTGTTTAGTTGGGTTGATTTTTGTAAGCCATGGGGTCTTTGGTTTTCGAATCCTCTACAGTTGTATTGGGCTATTCAAGGCCACTAGTCTTCTATCTTTTGATAAAAAAAAAAAAAAAAGAAATGGATAGGCGTCACTAAAAGACAATCATTTATTTAAATCTATGTTTATTAAACTTAACAATGAATTTTATAAGGTGATTAGCTTAACAATGAATTTTATAAGGTAATTAAATTTCAATTTCTAATGAGAATCATAATTATATGATCATTTAGTGTGCCCCAATATTTATTTTTAGGTGAAAATTTTATCAACTTGAAGTGTTGGTAGATGAAACACAAAGATAAGGGGACAAAAACAACACTGCATAGATTCTAGTATCATTTACTTCTCTAAAATAAAATTCTACAGATTCTCCTTGTGACCTAACGAAAATCTAGAGAAGTCCAATTTGGGAAAGGACTAGGAATGAACTCCTAGCTATATATGAACCACTGTAGCTTCATTAAATTTGTCATTGCTACATGATCTTCAATCTTTAAAACATCTCATAATTATTCAATCTTTAACACTGTTTGGGTTCAAGTACCATTTACTTCTCTGAATCATTTAGTACTGTGTTTTCAACTCTCTCAAATTTCTATTATTTAACATTTCTCATAATTATTCTATACGTTCAAAATTTAAAAAATTATTATTTATTAAAATAATTTCATTGAGGACAAAATAAGAGAATAAACTATTTAACTAAACTGGTTTCGAATTAATATTTTTTAATATAATATATTAAAAAAATTAAATAGTAATAATAAGGATATTCTTGATAATATTAATGTTTTTATTTATTAAAATAATTTCATTGATTACAAAATAAGAGAATAAAGTATTTCACTAAATTTGATTTCGAATTAATATTTTTTAATATAATATATTAAAAAAATAAATAATAATAATAATAATAATAAGTTTACTCTTGATAATATTAATATTTTTATTTATTAAAGTAATTTCATTGAGCACAAAATAAGAGAATAAACTATTTTATTAAATTTGATTTCGAATTAATATTTTTTAATATAATATATTAAAAAAATTAAATAGTAATAATAAAGATATTCTTGATAATATTAATATTTTTATTTATTAAAATAATTTCTAAATTTGATTTTGAATTAATATTTTTAATATAATATATTAAAAAATTCAATAGATTAAATAAGGATATTCTTAATAATATTAATGTTTTTATTTATTAAAATAATTTCATTGAGTACAAAATAAGAGAATAAAGTACTTCATTAAATTTGATTAATATTTTCATTTATTAAAATAATTTCATTGAGTATAAAATAAAAGAATAAAGTATTTCACTAAATTTGATTTCGAATTAATATTTTTCAATATATTATATTAAAAAAATTAAATAGTAATAATAAGGTTATTCTTGATAATATTAATATTTTTATTTATTAAAATAATTTCTAAATTTGATTTTGAATTAATATTTTTTAATATAATATATTAAAAAAATTAAATAGTAATAATAAGGATATTCTTGATAATATTAATGTTTTTATTTATTAAAATTAATTCAATGAGTAAAAAATAAGAGAATAAAGTATTTCACTAAATTTGATTTTGAATTAGTATTTTTTAATATAATACATTAAAAAAATTAAATAGTAATAATAAGTATATTCTTGATAATATTAATATTTTTATTTATTAAAATACTATTTCACTAAATTTGAATTCAAATTAATATTTTTTAATATAATATATTAAAAAAAATTAAATAGTAATAATAAGGATATTCTTGATAATATTAATAATTTTATTTATTAAAATAATTTCGTTGAGTACAAAATAATACAATAAAGTATTTCACTAAATTTGATTTCAAATTAATATTTTTTAATATAATATATTTAAAAAATTAAATAGTAATAATAAGGATATTCTTGATAATGTTAATTATACCAATTATGGAAAGCTATGATTTACTGAGTTCATCTAAATTACAATAACCAAAATTTCTATATTTAAAAAAATATATAATAATTAAAAAAAAAAAGATAATTCAACGAGGGCAAAAAACAGTAACATTCTCTCTCAAGGACACAGTCTCCAAACCAAATCTACACTATTCACGTATCCCTCTTCGTCGAATGTGGAAACTCCGCTACTTAATGGAAGTCTCGCCTCTAGCAACAAAGACTACTCACCCTTGAAGAGCTTCAAGGATATAAGTTTAGTATTTTGGATTGAGACAGTGAAAATGTGGACGATTGCCAGTTTATACGGAGGAAAGGGGATAATGATCAGGAGATAAGTTTAACAGGTGGGAATTGAATTATAAAATCCTATTAATTTATAATTTATATATTTTTTAATTTTAATTGATATGATTTTTCAATTTCAAATTAAATGATTGTCTAGCCACCTTTATTACTTTTATATTCATAAATTCATATAATAAAAATAAAAAAAAATGAAGAAATTTTGTATTGTCAAACAAGATAGATGTCATTAAAATGGCATTGGAATCTAAAACATTCCCTTGGTCTTTTCTTTTTCTTTTTTTTTTTTTTTTTTTTGAGAGTCAAGCTCTTCTCTATTGTTGATATCTAGTGGTTATCCTTTGGCTCTCCGGATAGGGGATGATCCTCCTTTGCTTTGTCCGGAAGTGGGTTTTTCTCTTCCCACCTCCAGCTGAGGTTTTGTGTATAAATAAGAGTGTTTTCCTCTCTTGATTGTAGATCTACACATTCATGCTAAGGGACTAGGTTCAGATCTAGTTTTGTAGTGGCGTTGATTAAGCTTTCCTTTATGCTGATTGTGCTTTGGCTCTAGAGATGAGACTTCATCTGTTAGGGTATGAAGGAAGAGGCACCTTAAGGGTATAAGTGCTAAAACCATTCTAGGGCTTCCCCCTTTGAGCTTTGACTCTTCTACTACTGTTATGTCTTCCTGATCTCTGGATTTTTATTCCATGGCTTGAGTGCTTGTTGTTGTGTTAAATCTTAGTTTGGCTACTTGGTTTGGGTGCTATAGAACCTAGGGTTAGGGGGGATTATTATTTAGTTTGAACTGAATAAATCAAATCAAACCACTTTAATTAGGTAATTCAGTTCAGTTTTTAAAATAATTTGGCTCGGTTCCGTTTTATATTTTAAAAATTTTGATTATTTTTGTAGGGTTCAATTTTGTAGAGAAAAAATCAGTTGAATCGGATCGAACTGAATTGCTTTATTAATTTTTAAATTGATTTATTTTTATAAGAAATTTATGAATTATATGTAATTATATATATATATATATATATATATATATATATATATATATATATATATATATAGGCTCCAGTTAGACAAGTAGAGCACATTAGGTTAGAGGATAGAAAGAAAAAAAGGGGTAGACCTAAATTGACTTGGAGGAATGTAGTACAACATGACCTAGAAGCATTACACATTTCTGAGGATTTAACCCAAAATCGTTTAGAGTGGAGAAAGCGAATCCATATAGCCGACCCCAAATTTTTAGGATAAAGGCTTAGTTGAGTTGAGTTGAGTGTATATATATATATATATATATATATATATATATATATATATAATTATTTAATTTCATTGATTAATGGTTATTAAGTTCAAACCAAGGTCAAAATCAAACCAAATAACTTGAAAATCAAGTCTAAATTAAAAAAACCAATCAAAACTAAAAAACTAATCAATTTAAACCAAATCGAACCAAAATAGAGTGGCTCAGTTCGATTCAGCTTTTCATTTATTTCTATTCAATTTGATTTTTAAAATATAATAATTTGATTAATTCAATTTTAATAATTTAATTCGATTTGGTTTGGCTTGAACCGAATGCTTAGCCTACCTGAGGTGCTATGTTTTTAGTTGATAATGCCATGCACAGACTCAAGTTTGATCTTCAGTATGTTGTGTCTCCCTCCGAGGACTGTTTCGGATGAAGCTGTGGCAAAGGCATGGTGGCAGTGTAGATCCATGAGCTGCTAAGGATTGTAGGACTAATAAAAAACTAACTTAGCTAGGGCTTGACATTTTGGGCTGGGTTTGTTTTGTTGGGTTGGGTTTGTTTACTTGGGTTGGTTTAATTAAACTAGTTTTTGATTTCTGTCAGCCATGGGGTCTTTAGTTTTCAAATGTTGTATTGGGCTATCTAAGGGCACTAGTCTTCGATCTTTTGATAAAAAAAAGAAAAAAAGAAAAAAAAAAGGATAGACGTCACTAAAAGATAATCATTTATTTAAATCTATGTTTATTGAACTTAATAATGGGTTTTATAAAATGATTAAATTTCAATTTCTAATGAGAATCATAATTATATGATCATTTAGTGTACCCCAACATTTACTTTTAGGTGAAAATTTTATCAACTTGCTTGGAATGTTGGCAAATGAAACACAGAGATAAGGGGACAAAAACAGCAATGCTTGGATTATAACATCATTTACTTCTCTAAAATAAAATCTTGCAGGTTCTCCATATGACCTAAGGAAAATCTAGAGAAGTCCAGTTTGGGGAAAGACTGGGAATGAACTCCTAGCTATATATGAACCATTGTAGCTTCATTAAATTTGTCACTGCTAAACTGAACCAAACCAAACTGAAATAGAGTGATTCAGTTTGATTCAATTTTTCATTCATTTAAATTCAGTTTGTTTTCTAAAATATAATAATTCAATTAATTTGATTTTGATGATTTAGTTTAGTTCGGTTCAATTTGAACCAAATGCTCAACCCTACTTGGAGTGCTATGTTTTTAGTCGATAATGCCATGCACAGACTCGGGTTTGATCTTTAGTGTGTTGTGTCTTCCTCCATCGACTATTTCGGATGAAGTTGTAGCAAAGGCATGGAGGCAGTGTGGATCCTAAGGCTGCTAAGGGTTTGCGGGTGTAATGGCCCGGCCCACTAGTGATATTGTCCGCTCTGGGCCAAAGCCCTCACGGTTTTAAAATGCGTCATTAGGGGTTACGAACCGCTAACTTATAAACTCAGCATCTCTCCCGTATTTTGCCGATATGGGATTTGCCTAGAGTGTTACAATCCACCCCTCTTATGGGACTCAGCGTCCTCGCTAAGGTTTGCCCCACCATCGCCCAAGGTTGCATGCGGAATGGCTCTAATACTACAAATGTAACGGCCCGGCCCACTAGTGATATTGTCCACTCTTGGCCGAAGCCGTCACGGTTTTAAAACGTGTCACTAGGGGTTACGAACTGCCAACTTATAAACCCAGCATCTCTCCCGTGTTTTGTCGATGTGGGATTTGCCTAGAGTGTTACAGCGGGACTAATAAAAAACTAACTTATTAGCTAGGGCTTGATTTTTTGGGCTGGGTTTTTTTAGTTGTGTTGGTTTAATTAAACTAGTTTTCGGTTTTTGTAAGCCATGGGGTCTTTGGTTTTCAAATCCTTCACAATTGTACTGGGCTGTTTAAGGCCACTAGTCTTCTATCTTTTGATAAAAAAAAAAATGGATAGACGTCACTAAAAGACGATCATTTATTTAAATCTATGTTTATTGAACTTAAGAATGAATTTTATGAGGTGATTAACTTAACAATGAATTTTATAAGGTATTTAAATTTCAATTTCTAATGAGAATCATAATTATATGATCATTTAGTGTGCCCCAATATTTATTTTTAGGTGAAAATTTTATGAACTTGGAGTATTGGCAGATGAAACATAGACATAAGGGGACAAAAACAACACTTCGTAGATTCTAGTATCATTTACTTCTCTAAAATAAAATCCTACAAGTTCTCCCTGTGACCTAAGGAAAATCTAGAAAAGTCTAGTTTGGGAAAGGACTAGGGATGAACTCCTAGCTATATATGAACCACTGTAGTTTCATTAAATTTGTCATTGCTACATGATCTTCAATCTTTAAAAAATCTCATAATTATTCAATCTTTAACACTGCTTGGTTTCGAGTACCATTTACTTCTTTAAATCATTTAGTATTGTGTTTTCAACTCTCTAAAATTTTTATTATTTAACATATCTCATAATTATTCTTTACGTTCAAAATTTTAAAAATTATTATTTATTAAAATAATTTCATTGATTACAAAATAAGAGAATAAACTATTTCACTAAATTTGATTTCGAATTAATATTTTTTAATATAATATATTTAAAAAACTAAATAATAATAATAAGGATATTCTTGATAATATTAATTATAGTGATATTTGAGGTTATAAATTTAACTTTAAAATAGAGAACAATAAAAAAATTTATAATTTTAAAGAAAAATTTGGGATTTGATGAAATTTTGCTAGAAAAATAATCCTTTCAATTATGGGGAGCTATGATTTACTGAGTTCATCTAAATTACAATAACCAAATTTTCTATATTTACAATATATATATATATATATATATATATATATATATATAATTAAAAAAAGAGGTAATTCAACAAGTGCAACAGTTGCAGAACCTACGAGGGCAAAAAACAAAGCCATTCTCTCTCAAGGACGTAGTCTCTAAACCAAATCTACACTATTCACATATCCCTCTTCACCAGATATGGAGATTCTGCTTCTTAATGGAAGTCTCACCTCTGGCAACAAAGACTACTCACCTGCGAAGAGCTTCAAGGAGATAAGGTTAGTATTTTGGATTGAGACAGTGAAGATGTGGACGATTGCCAGTTTATACGGAGGAAGGGAAATAACGATCGAGAGACTATACTCTTCTTTCTGATTCCAACATATAATAGATAACAATATATTAAAACTGGTGATTTTTTAAGATGCTGAACAATTAATGATACAAAAACATGGTGTAAGATGCATGCTATTATACACCGCATTCGAAGTATATACTTTACGTTAATGGTCATATTTATTATCCGAAACTTTAGCACCAAGTCATTAAATTCAACAAAATCTATTGAAGTCCAGTTTGGGCAAGGACTTTCAATGAACTCCTGGCTATATATAAAACCCTGTAGCTTCTTTATATTTTTCACTGCTAAATGATCTTCAATCTTTGAAGAAAAAAGAAGAAAAGAGAAAGATGGGGTGTTATAAATAGCTTGTATGTTAGATAGTATAGAGAGAAAGAATTCCTATATTGTTAAAATATAAGAAAATGAAGGAATGACAAGAGTGAAATATGTATAGAATTGTATATATATAATTTAATATATATTATTCTATTATGGCACTTAACACGAATATATGTGAAATAAAATAATTATCATATTGTAATTTTCATAAATAAATTATGAACAAATGTGTTTATTAATAAGTAGATGTGTCTGTTAATAGACAGACATATCAATTCTATACAAATAGTCACAACTATTTGTATAGGTAGCTTTTAATAAACAGACATGTCTATTACACAAACAGTTGTATCTATTGGAGATAGACAGATGTGTCTATCTAGTAAAGGTGCCATGACTTTTCGTTCTTTATAAATATGGATGAGTTTTTCAATCCAAATATATACTACTTCTACTTCTTCTTCTTTTCTTCTAGTCTCTCTAAATTCAGTTTATATAAAGAGTTCTTAAGGGAAATCTTCAGGAGTTGCTGTCTGCAGATTTCAGGCTTTGTTGTATCCTGAAGGTATATTGCCATAACCTTGCAGCAATCTAGTGGGGGCAATTAATACCTTAAAGATAGTGATTCATCGTGCCTCAAAGCCTATTCTACACCCACTGTTTCAATAATTTTAAGGTATTAATCGCAATGCAGTCCAAGGCTGTTTCCGTGATGAATCAAGAGTTTGTGAAACTTGATCGTTTTGATGGGACAAACTATGTTCGCTGGAAAGACAAGATGCAATTCTTACTCACCACATTGAAGATTTCTTATATACTTGATCCAAGTCTGCCTGCTATTTCACCACCAACTCCAGAAGATTCTGAACAAGTGAAAGCAGATCGAGACAAACGTGAAGAAGATGAATTGCTATGCAGAGGTCATATTCTTAACAACTTGTCAGATAGGCTATATGATCTATTTACTTCTGTCAAGTCTCCAATGGAAATCTGGAAATCACTGGAGTTCAAATACAACTCAGAAAAACAAGGTGTGGATAAATTTTTCATCATGAAATATTTTGAATTCCAAATGGTTGATAATATATATGTTATGGATCAAGTCCATGAGTTACATGTCCTTGTTTCAAAACTTAAAGATTTGAAAGTGATAGTTCCTGAATCGTTGCAAGTAGGAGGAATAATAGCAAAACTTCCTCCTAGTTGGAATGATTATAGGAAGAAATTACTGCATACCATAGAAGATTTTTCTCTTGAACAGATTCAGAAACACTTGCGCATTGAAGAAGAGACAAGAAATCGTGATAAGAAATTTGTTTCTGAATCTACTACAAAAGTTAATTTTGTGCAAGGAAGTCAGAATTTTCAAAAAAAAAAAATTCTGGAAGTAAGAGAAAGTTTTCTTAAGCAGCAGGTAATAGTACTAGTTATGGTAGCAACAGCAAATCAAAGAAACGAAGAACTTGTTACAATTATGGCAAGAAAGGGCATTACAAACGTGAATGCAGGTTTCTAAAGAAACATAAGAAAGAAGATACGAATAATAGTGCTCAAAATTCCAATAAAGCAAATATAGCTGAACAAACTACTGAATTGATTGCTATGATATCAGATTTGCATATTGGAATGGTAACAGAACTCAATATGGCTACAACAACCAAATCCAATGATTGGTGGTATGATTCTGGGGCTACTGTTCATGTTTGCAATGACAAGACTCAATTTAAAAATTATGAAGAAGTTGGAAATGGGCAGAAAGTTCTAATGGGCAATCATGATTCCGCTAAAGTGGTGGAAAAAGGAAGTGTTGAATTAAACTTCACTTTTGGAAAGAAGCTATTATTAGTAAATGTATTGTATGTGCCAGAAATAAGGAAAAATCTTGTGTCTGCTAGTCTATTGTGTAAGAAAGGTTATAAGGCTGTTCTGGAGTCCGATAAAATAATTATGTCTATAAATGGACTATTTATGAGAAAAGGTTACTCATGTGATGGAATGTTTAAACTCAGTATTAATAATAATATGAATATTTCTGTTTATACTGTTGAGTCATCTTTATCTTTATGGCATGATCGTTTGGCACATATTAGTTTTAGATATTTAAAATTTATGGCTAAATATGGTTTAATTTCATATATAGATGATGATAAAAAAATCTTGTGAAATCTGCATACAAGCAAAAATGATTAAGAAATCTTTTCCAAAAGTTAAAAAATCTTCTAAGTTATTAGAACTTGTGCATTCTGATATTTGTGAATTAAATGGAATATTAACTAAAGGAGGAAATAGATATTTTATAACTTTCATAGATGATTTCTCCAAATATACTTATATTTATTTAATGAAAAATAAAGATCAAGCATTCCAAATGTTTCAGATTTATAAATCTCAAGTTGAGAATCAAAAAGAAAAAAAAAATCAAAATTTTGAGAAGTGACAGAGGTGGTGAGTATTTTCCCATTGAATTTTCTTCATTTTGTGAAGAAAATGGAATAATACATCAAATTAGTGCACCTTGTACACCACAACAAAATGGGTTGGCAGAAAGAAAGAATAGAACCTTAGTGGATATGCTTAATTCTATGCTTGTGAAATCTAATTTGCCAACAAACATGTGGGGAGAAGCTTTACTTACTGCTTGTCACTTACATAATAGAATTCCCTCTAGAAAATTTAAGATTTCTCCATATGAATTATGAAAAAATAGAAAACCTAACTTGAACTATCTAAGAGTATGAGGCTGTTTAGCATATTATAGAGTTCCAGATCCTAAAAGGACTAAATTAGGTCCTAGAGCTTTCAAAGGAGTTTTCGTTGGTTATGCCGAAAATTCCAAAGCTTATAGAATTTTAAATTTAGACTTAAATGTAATTGTAGAATCTAGGGATGTTGAATTTATTGAAAATAAATTTCATAATGACCCTATACATGAGCCCATGAATAGTTCAAGTCAAAGCAATGGTTCTAGTATTGATATTAATTTTGAATCAACTTCTAGCAACAAAAGAAAGTTAGATTCTTCTAATAAAATTAGAAGA